>NC_056749.1:751259768-751537268 GCF_019279795.1 Protopterus annectens
GAACTCTGGGATAAAACTGGGATGTGTTGCATAGCTAGACTTGTAAAGACCCTGGTGGTCTTTAGCCTAGTATGAACCTATATATATATATATATATATATATATTTATACACACCAATTGTTATCCCCTTTGGGAAAATCTCAGTTCCCACTAATTATCACATCAGTGGAAGCCCACTGAACACTGAAGGCATTATAAGAGATCTAGGGACACAGGTTGACAGCAACCTCTACTTTGACCACCACATTGCCACTGTAGTCAGTGTGTGTGGCACATCTCATTACCAAGGGTTTTACATCCAGGAAGAAAGAGGTCATCATCTCTCTCTCTACTCTTCCCTCATTAGGGCAATCATCAAGTATAATGCACCATTTGGCATGTACCTCACTAGACACGTGCAACAACTGGAAAGGCCACAAAAGTACCTGATGAAGAGGATCCTGGGCCTTAAACACATGTCCTACATAGACAGACTCAAAAAAACTCCAGCTATTCTCTGTCTCATATCGTCTACTAAGAGGCAATCTCTGCTTGAACTACAGAGTCTAGTCTGACTCATCTCAGTTAGAAATGCTACATCTAAAGAAATCCCAATCCCTCCACACCACACGCTCCAGAGACCTCAACCTCATTACCGCAATCAACAGAAAATGGAGGGAAAGGTTCATAACCCAGAGACTGCCCATGCTCTGGAATAGGCTTCCTTTACATGTCAAGCAGAGCACCTCACTGACCCACTTCAAAAGCAATTCTTGATGAGTGGATGGGAAATAGAAAGTTCACCCTGGGGATCACTCCAGTGGCTCTGCTTGATAGAGGCACTGGGAACTAATGTCTGGCTGCATGATGCCAGGGTGGCTCCAGGGCCATCAGCCTAGTACACACATATGAACTTCTGTGAACCTATTTAGTGCTTTTATAACGTATATTCAGTTCCTTTTTTCTTATTTTATTTAGAACTATGGCCCTTTAAATGGTTGGAGGTATTATGGCACCTTTTTTGTTATATAGGGAAGTAACGCAGTGCAATCATTTCATGTCTGATTATGTTCCTTTCTTTATTTGGAATGAAAGTGCTTACATTTTGTTAATAAGGGCTCTGTTTGTGACAGTGCAGCGTTTTTATTTTATTTGGTATTTTTACACTGTTTTGGGTTTGTTTACATTGTTGTTTTGAACCATCTTTTATTTGAGTTATATTTAGAACCACTGAAGAAAATAAGAAGCTCAGAAATTCAAGGATATAATTGGGATGATAAGAAAGGTTGGCTTTATTTACAGATGAATACATTATTCTGCACCTGATAAAACCAGAAAAGGACATCTCAGTGTTGAATATTCTGAGACAGTGTCATGTTTTTATTTTCAGGGCATACAATTAGTTAAGATAAAACAAAGGCTATAACCGTAAACTCTGTACCCACACATGAATTGGTTCAGCAATACCTATGCTTATGAGGACATGTTAGAATGAAATATTTAGGAGTATGGGTTAAAAAGGATTCTGTTATGGCAGCTAAGGTTATGTGGGAAGAGACTAAAAAAAAAGATAATACAAAAACTGAGAACTGGAAGCTTTTGTCTGTGTATAGACAAGATGCAAGCAGTAAAAAAATGTAGCCCCTTTAGTTTTATACACAAATCAGGCATATTTTTATGAACCGGAGCAAAATTTGTGGATAGTGGTTAGTAAAAAGTTGAAAGATTTTATCTTGGAGGGGAAGAGGGAAAGAGTCAAGTGGGTGAAGTTGATCCTTCCAAAAGAACAAGGAGGTTTAGGATTAACTGATTTGAAGGGATATTTTAGAGCTACACAGTTATACATAACACAAGCAGAAAACTACAATTCAAAATGGAAAGAGATAATGATGAACCAGGGAGTAAATTCAAGAAATAGAGAGAGAGTGGGAATTTGGATGCAGATCCTTAAGGAAAATGATAACCCTACAGAATAGTATTAGTTTTGAAACATGAGAAAACATGTACACCACAAATCTATTAATTACCTTTATTTTTTAAAATTAATATTTTTTTGTTTGTTCTCTCCACTGTAACTGTTTATGTGCTGCATACCACTGTAAAACATGTCTCTTGTAATTTGTGTGTATACTGATCATGTCTAAATAACTAAATGTGTCTGTAATTTTTCTTTGTGGAGGTTTTCTCCCCAGGCCTCTGCTGAAAAAGGGCCTTTTCAGCTCAGTCAGACACCCCCGGTTAACAAATGTAAAATAAATAAATAAATGAGAAGAATAAATCTAAGATGACTTCCCTACTTAGGCTAGCAGAAGCATATTGGTGTCAAGCAGGAACGGAAATCAAACTACAAGTGAATAAAAACCAGGCAGCAACTGAATGTGCCAAAAAAACAAACTTATATAAGGTGAAGGACCAGATGAGAAGGCAAGAAATGTGGAAAATGCATAAATATAGTTTCAAATATAGAAAACTTCTAGAAGAACCTCATGTTGATCAGGAACAAAATCAGGAATGGTTAAGGAGAGGCAAATTCAAACCAAGAGATGAAAGGTTAATATTGACAGTACAAGATAGTGGGCTATGTACACGTTGGTTTACAAAGTCCATTGAAAATGTGGGAGAAACAGATAAATGTATGTTTTGTAAAACAAAATTGAAAACAGTTGCATCCTTGTTGTTGGTTGCGACATACTAATGGCAGAAGGACTGTATACTGAAAGGCATAATAATGTGGTGAGACTGTTGCACTGGAGAATTGTGCAAACACTGTGGTATTGAAGTGATTGAAAAACACTGGAAACATGAGCCACAAAGTATCATAGAAAATGATGAAGTCTACATCACATGGGATCATCCCTTACCAACAGTTCAAAAGATAGATGCTAGAAAACCGGGTACAGTGGTCAAAGAAAAGACAAAAGTAGCTTTGATCATTAAATTACCACACCCAGTGACTAGTGTCCTGTAAACAGAGAGAGACAAAGTCATAAAATATCAGGATTTGTAGGCAGAAACAAGAGCAATGTGGAAGAAAGATACCCAGATAGTTCCAGTAGTAGTAGGAGCAACTGGTCTTATAAAAGAATCTATAATCATATTTAGATATGGTACCAATACATGTAACTTCTTACGAATTGCAGGAGTCATTACTGGGCACATTGTGGGTGCTGCAGAGCACTTTTGGCTGACATCAGAGTGAACCAATACTAATTTCATTAACTTTAATCATACTTTGACTGAGGAATGGGTCCATTCCAGTCATGGTATTAGAAACCCAAAAGATTTGGAGAAAATAAAAAAGAGAGAAACAATATTATATTCATAAAGCAGCAGAAAGTATTCTAAGAAGCAAGTCAACACAGGAATGGAGAAAGGAGATTCTGGCTATAGGGATGACTGCAATTAGGAGTACAGAGAATAGGTAAGAGGAGGCTTGAATTTATTGCAGGAAAATGATAAAGGAACCAATGTATTGAGAGCAATAATTAGAGGGGGAAAGGTAACAGAATGGGAAGAAACCAAGAAGATATTTGGACTCAGGCTACAGACTGCCTTCCCCTGTCAGGGATTGATATCAGATTATAAGCAAATAGAAAGGGATATTGGAATCTTAAGTGAAACACCTGTACTGGTAGTGTTTTGAGTTGAATCTAGAACAGATGCTGCTGTTAAAAAATAAAAAAAAAAAGGATAATTAACAGGACATATAAAATGTTACATGATAACAATAGGAATCAGCCAGACGAGGTTACAAAAGATTGTAAAGAGAGATTGCATAAGCAATTCATAAGGAAACAATGAGAGGACATGTGTATGGCTCCCAAATACACAGCAAAGTCTATAAGATTTAGGATTTTTGCTTGGAAGTGTTTGCATAGATATTTTATACTCCAATCAGACTTCAAAGAATTATTTTCCTCAGGTTAATGGCAAATGTTGGAGGTGTGATAAGGAAAAAAGAGGTATGTATGTTTTGAGAACGTAATGACTTGGCAGACTTTAAAAATTCCTTACAGAGTACTGTGTCACAAATACTGTGTGAGCAAATGGATGTAACTAAGGAAATTATTTGTTTGAGCTTGGATACAGGATCTGAACTGGCTAGACATAGTAAGGCATTGTTAAGTTTAATTCTGGAGGCTGCCAAAAAAAAGTTACTAGAAAATGGAAATCAAAGTCAAAACCAACTGTATTTGAAAAAGTGACTATTGTAACACAGAGAAACTGGAAATTGAGTGTTTAGAAAAGGGTAGGAGCAAATTGCATAGAAAAAAATGGAAATTGTGGGAACAATGCATGCAGAAAATGTTTTGGAGTAGGAATGAAGTTTAAGGGAAGACAGAAATGTACCAATATATATGATTGGATTGATACAACAGGATATATTTGTACCAGATTTGTAACTGTGAACAAGTTAATATGGTTTGTTTTCTTTTATGTAAATGTAAGTTTGCCTATGTCTCAAGTGATAAACCAAGAAAGGTGTTTACCAAAAAAAAAAAAAAAACAGTTAAGATGTCAAGATAGGAGCAGATGAGAAAAAATGGTGATTTACAATTAATCTGCAGCAAAGTCTCTAGGAAGAGATTTTTTTTGTGGAAGTTTGGAAGCTATGACGGAAGAAAGTGATAAAGATCTAGAAGGATTTGTTTAACAGTATTTTAAAAAGAGGGGAAGCACCAACATCCTGGAAGAAAGCTGATGTAGCTGTAATTCCTAAAGATAGTAGACTCATCAGGCCCAGCATCATATAGGCCGATTTTAATTTTATAACCATAATTATAAAGTGCTTATGTCTATAATAGCTGAAAGAATGGCAAAAGTGTTGCCAAAACTGATGGACATGGGTGAATGTGATTTTGTGGAGAGGAGACAAACATCTAACAACATTAACAGAGCATTGATGATTCAGAGGGAAGCAGAATGTAAGAAAATACAGCTGCAGCTGGTGGATCTTGATGCAAAGAAAGTATTTGACAGAATAAGCTGAGATTTTATGAGAAGGGCAATGGAAACATTTGCATTCTCTGAAACAATAATAAGGTTATTAGGGGGGATAAATGAGAAACAGGTGGCAAAAATTAAAGTGGGAGGGTTCATCTTTGATAAATTTTAGTCTGAAAAGAGGGAACAGGCTTTATATTTAGATCCGGAAAATAAGTGACTCAGAAATTCAAAGCTATAATTGGTATGAGAAGTTTTATTTGCAGATGATATTTTGTACCTGATAAAACTAGAAAAAGACATCTCAGTGTTATGGAACATTTTAAGACCATTTAAAGTCTTTCTGTGATATAAAATGAATGACAATAAAACAAAGGCTGTAGCTGTAAACTATGTACCCACACATAATTCAAAATGTAAAGGGATGATAAAATGAGAGAAATTGAAGAAAAAAGGACAGACTTGGATTTTGGATGGAGATCCTTAAGGGGAATAACAGCCCTACAGAATATTATATTCGTAAAGTAGCAGAAAGTATTCTAAGAACTAAGCCAACACAAGAATGGAGAAATAAGTTACTGCTGTTAAATATAACTGCAATTAGGGGTGCAGAGAATAAGCAAGGGGGGCCTGGAATTTATTGGAGGAAAATGGCAAAGAAATCAAGGTACTGGGAACAATAATTTAGAGAGGGAAAGGTAATACAATGGGAAAAGGCCAAGAAGACATTTGGACTGCAGGCTGCAGACTGCCTTCCGTATCAATGATTGATATCAGATTATATGCAAATGAAAAGGGATAGGGGAAGCCTAAGTGAAAGATTTGCACTGGTAGAGTTCTTTAGTTGAATCTAGAACAGATGCTGCTGTTCAAAAGGGTAATTAGTAGGGCATATAAAATGCTATATGATAACTATAGTAATCAGTCAGATAGGGATGACTGTAATTAGAGGTACAGAGAATAGGCAAGGGGAGGCTGGATAAAACTGTCAAAGGAACCATAGTATTAGGAGCAAATAATCAGAGAGGGAAATATATCAGCATGGGAAGAGGCTAAGACATTTGAACTGGAGATTAGAGACTGCCTTCCCTACCAGGGACTGATATCGGGAAGCATAGGCAAGGATAAAGGGATAGGGGAATCCTGAATGTAACACCTTCTCTGGTATAGTTTTTAGTTGATTCTAGAACAGAAGTTGTTGTTAAAGGGATAGTAGGGCATATAAAATATTGTGAGATAACTTTAGGAATCAATCAGATGTTAAAAAAGACTGGGAAGGGAGACTGGTTAAGTATATCACAAGGAAATAGTGGGAAGACATATGTATGGCTTCCAATATGCAACAAAGGCTGGAAGAGTTAGGATGTTTGCTTAGAATTGTTTGCTCGGGTATTTTTATACCCCAAACAGACTCCAAAGAATTAGTTACACCCATTTGCTCTTCCAGCCTTTGTTGCATATTGGAAGCCATACATATGTCTTCCCACTATTTCCTTGTGATATACTTAACCAGTCTCCCTTCCCAGTCTTTTTTAACATCTGATTGATTCCTAAAGTTATCTCACAATATTTTATATGCCCTACTATCCCTTTAACAACAACTTCTGTTCTAGAATCAACTAAAAACTATACCAGAGAAGGTGTTACATTCAGGATTCCCCTATCCCTTTATCCTTGCCTATGCTTCCCGATATCAGTCCCTGGTAGGGAAGGCAAATATTTGAGTTATGATGTGGAAGAAAGCAGTAACTGGGAGCATATGTTTTGGGCATGTAATGAGTTGGCAGACTTTAAAAATTCCCTACTGAGTGCTCTGTTAGAAAGATCGAGTGAGCAAATGGGTGTAACTAAGCAATTTTGTTTTCTGAGCTGGGATGCAGGATCTGAATTGCTTAAACACAGTAAAGCCTTATTAAGTTTAATTATGGTGAGTGCCATATTCTAAACCAACTGTATTTGAAGTATTGAATATTGTAACAGAGCTAAAAGAACTAGAAGTGCAACTTTAGAAAAGGGTAGGAGGAAATTACACAGCAAATGAAAATTGTGGCAACAATGCATGCAGAATAATGTTGAAGAGAAGTCAGATTTAAGGGAAGACAAGAACTGAATGATTTATGTAATGTTGGATTGATGTTAGTTATACAAAAAGAAACGATATATAATGCTTGTAACTGGAAACACATTAATATGGCTTTTGTATATAAATGTATACTTGCCCATGTCTTAAGTGATAGTTCAATAAAAGTGTAAAAAAATATGATGATCATTCACATCTGGAGTAGAGTATATAACAAAGCAGTGTGAATCTTCATTCTGAAGTAGCTAAAATAAGTTTTGGTAAGAAATGAAGCAGAGAAGGCAAAAACGTGATTGGCTGGAGTGAGGAAAACTCTCAATGATGCAAACAGTGGCTCATAGGAACTTAACGAAACCAGATAAGGCCATCTAGTCTAGACAGATTAGTATTAAAAGTCTGACCTATGTGGAAGGCCCAGGAAATAGAGACCCTAAGAGATTTAAAGGGTCAATTCAAAGAACTTATATTTGTTAAAAAGAAAACATTATGTAATGTGTAATGCTTAAGAATGAAAAATGTTAATATGGTTTGTTCTGTCTTTTGCTAATGTGCATGTGCGTAGCACTAGCCATTCATGTTTAGATAATCTGCTACATACTGTATCAGGTAGCATTTAGTAATAATATTAAGGTACAATCTGATATGTATTGTATCAGATAGCGTTTAGTAACAATATTAAGGTACAATCTGCTACGTACATTATCAGCTAGCTTTTAGTAATAATATTTAGGTACAATCTGCTAATTACTCTATCAGCTAGTAATAATAAGGTACAATCTGCTACGTACTGTATCAGGTAGCATTTAATAATATTAATGTACAGTTTGCTATGTACTATATCAGATAGCATTTAGTAATAATAAGGTACAATCTGCTACGTACTATCAGGTAGCATTTAGTAATATTAAGGTGACAGCAGATAATACTTCTCTACCATTCTAAGGTTTCAGCACCTTTAGTTGGTCCCAGGACAGTTTGGACTATTTATTAAAACAGTAATCACCATTTCTGACTCTTCCTGTGTTGATAGTTAGGTAATAACCAATCCTAGTCCATTTGTCAGAATTTGTATCACTCTTGATTATTGATTATCTAGTGGTTGCCCATTATTATGTCCTATTTGTATACAGGCAACACAAATCAGCTCTGTTTTACATGGTTGGGGAGCCTTTTTCTTAGTGTGGGGTCCTTTGGGACACATATCTGTCCTTCCAGCACATTCAGATCCCTGGAGCTAGTGTTTCTGGTGCTGTTTATTTTGAGCATGTGCAACAGATCCATCAGGGCTGAATCTGAGGAAGCCCTGTAAGCCAGGTAGAGATCCCCTCTAAGCAATGACTGAATACAGTGATAGAGCCTTTAGGCAATCAGTGTTGGACAGTGGCCTTCATGCCATGAATTCTCCTGTTGAGAAACCTTTGTGGGCTTTCAAACTGTTTCAAGTGTCTGGCTAGATACATGCTAAAGGGGGAATTGACAGGTCTGATAAGGGCCAAGTAGGTTGGTTCTATAACTTCCTTGCACCTGGATGCTATAGCCTTACCTATAAGTTGGGTGACATAGAATGATTTTCTTATTATCTTGGCTATGTGTTGATCAAAGGCCAGATTCTGTCTACAGATGTTCCCAGATCTCTTACTACTGGGTTGAATCATGGGGTGTATTATTGATAGAGTAATTAAAATGGGTTGACTGTTTCCCAAATGACATTCTAATGCTTTTTTTTAGCATTGAGTTTTAGGCCATGGCTTTGGCACCAGTCATTTGTCAGTGTTAAACCCTCTTGCAGGATGTTGGTGTCTTGAGGGGAATCTGTAGTAGCTCCAGATTTACAGTTATCTGTGAACTTGGTGAGCCAGAGGCCTTGAACATTAGCATGGATTTCTGAGAAGAAGAATATGCCAAACAGAAGCAGCCCAGTACGGAGCTCTGAGACACTCCACTGGCGACTGGTCTTTTGATGGGGATGGTCTCATTGATCCTGACATCATGGGTCCTGTCTGTGAGACAGCCAGCAATCCAGTGAGTTATGTAGGGAATAATGCTTGAATGGGGTATTGAATCAAATGTCTTGTCCAGGTCAAGATAAGCAGTGTGCACTGGTTTACCCTCATTCATTGCATTGGTGACCCTCTCAAAGAAACTAATGAGGTTAAGTAGCATGACTTTTCCTTAACAAAACCATACTGGGACAAGTTTAGTGTCTGCTTGTTGCCAATATCCTTGTTTATCATTTCCATGATAACTCATTCTATGGCTTTGCATATTAGGCTTGTTAGACTGATTGATCTGTAGTTCCTTGGGTTGGTTGACGGTTCACCCTTATGGAAGGGAATGACTGTTACAGTTCTCCATTCACTTGGAACATAGCCTCTTTCAAGGCTGTAGTTGAAGAGTGCCTCAAGTGGTCCTGACAGGTCATGTTTTAGACTATTCTGGTGGCAACTGGGGATGTTGTCAAGACCCACAGAGGTAGTAGTTTTGACTTAGCGAGTATTGCTAACACCTGGTCCCTGCTAATAGTTGGGGAAAGTATGTTGATGGAGATTTCATCTGGTGGAGCTGGGGGGGAGGAGTGGGGCTGAAGTTTGAACTAAATGTATCAGACAGTTGATTTGCTCTGTCATAGGTTCATAGACGTCAACTAGGCTAATAACTACAGGGGCCTTTTAAGCCTAGCTATGCTTCTTAAATCTCTGACAATTCTGGTACCCTTAAGTGTAAGCAGGGGCTTGGGAGATGAAACATTTACAAGCAGGGACCTCTGAGATTAACCATTTACAGACTGCCTTTGTACCTTAGAGACATCGGTGGCAAACCAGGGATGAAGTTCCTGTTTCCCATCCAGTTGTCCAATTTATTCTTGAATTGAGTTAATTGAACTCTGCTTGACATGTCATCCTGATTGTTGAAGGTACTACCATTTACCATCAGTTCAGCATATTGCTGTGTGTTGTCTTTAAGGTTCTGGACATAGCTGAAGAAGACCTTGGGATTGTCCATAGCCTGTGAGGCTATCCTGACCACATAGTTGGCCTTGTTGTACTTAATTAAAGCTTTTAGTTTCTTGTTTATTTGTATAAAAGAACACTTGTCTTTAAAGGAGTTTATCTTCCTGATTTTGGCCATGAGTTTTCTTCTTTTGTTATATATCCTGTTTAGGTGAGGATTCCATGAGTGGGGTTTGTTTTTGTTTGTTTTGATTTTATTTCTGCTAGGTACAGCAGCCTCTACGCATCCATTAACATGTTTATCTAGGGACTCTGTGAAAAATTCTGCATGAGTAGCTGTGGTTTTGGGTTAGGGGGAGCCATGAATTTTGACAAGCTGTCACTTAATAGAGTATAGTTTGCCTTAGAATAGTTCTTAACTGTTACTGGTTTAGCTGAGTTTTCTGGGTTGATTTTTACTTCAAAGAAGACAGTGTTGTGATCTGACCTCACTAGTGAGGACATAATGTGTGTGTGTGGGGGGGTGATGAGGCAACACTCTCCCATGTGAGTGAATAACAGATCCAGTATGCTTGATTCTCTGGGTGAAACATGCAGTATCTGTTAATAAAGCTCAGGAAGCATTGTGCTTATCAGTTTGTGGCAGTGTACATTTTCAGTCTATTGTGAGGCAGTTAGTCACCCATGAATAAGGTGTTTGGTTGTAAGGTAAGCATCTCGACTAGGTTTAGGTAAGAGTCGAGAGACTGTAGGGGCATAGATGGTGACCTGTAGCTAGCCATGATATTGTGAGGGGGACCTTCTCTATGGTGACTTGCATGTGGATGAGCTCCATGGTATCATCCTGTTTAACCAACCTTAAGGCATGTTTGCTGCTAACGTAGACTGAGACACCTCCATCTTTGGCCCCAATCTGTGCTATTTCTGGTCTAAATGTGTGGAAGGCATTATAGCCTTGCACTGCCAGAGTTCTTTCTATAGCTTTAAACCAACTCTCGGTCATGGCACAAATGTCTACATTATCTAGAGTGAGAAGGGCTTGATAGGTCTGGAATTTTTCATTTTGGCTCCTGTCATTGAGCAGTAACACCTTAAGGTTGTTATAGACTTTTTCACTATGTTGGTTGTTTTGTCTTTTTGTAATTGCCTAAAAGGCTCTAAGAGCGTGGAGGCAGTTTTAGCAGCCCATCCTTAGCAAAGTAGTGTAGTCTTTTGATCATATCTTCCCATCCTGACAGATGTTGGATTCCTCCGAAGTGACAACAAAAACTAAGTCAGTTATTAAAATCAGTCATTGTATGTTCATACTGTAGCATCACGCTTGGTAAAGGTAGAATTCTGTTGACTGCAGGGTTCATAACTACCTGAGACAAATATTCCAAGAGCTCCATTATGTCTGTTTTCATATAGTCCAGTGAGGTACATCTAAGGTAATTTGCACTCACATGGACCGTGATAGAATCATAATCATATTGGTACCTGGGGTGCAGTGGTATGAGTGCATGTGTGATATTGCAGATCCAACTCCAGATATGCCACTAACCATTCTCTTTTCCTTGTCTAACCTGCTGAGTGGGGTGTCTGTGTGTCGCACAATGGAGTCCTCAATGACAAGAGTATTAGGTGAAGTATATGCTTGCCTTATGAGCTTTGGTCTTGGGGGACCATTGAGTGTAGGCGTATGTGAGATGTTTGATGTTGCTTTTGTGTGTAAATGATTGCTGAGGAGCAGTGTTGCCCTTAGATGGCTTTAGAGGTCTTTGAGATTTGGGAAGGTTTATTTTAAGCATCTCAGCACAAGAGAACGTGTGTGTGGTAAGGGGAGTGTGTGAAGGATATAGTGTGGGCATGTCTGACTACCTTGGCAGTATGCAAGATTTTTGACTCCAAGGAAATGGTGTATTTAAATCTCTCACATGCCATGTTATTTTCTTTAATGATTAGCTAGTTGTTAGAGAATGTGAGACAATTGCTACATTGCCTTAGGATGCCCAAATCTACCAAACTGTCCACAGAGACATTTGAAAATTGCATATCCATGTTGCCCAGACCTAGAATAGGGTGGGCTGTTTAGAATTAAGGATTGGGTTTTAAGAGGGTTCTCCTAGGAAAGTTCTGGGGTGAAAGGCAAGATGTTATATAGTGTTAGTATATGGTAGTGCTATTTGATGCACAAGCTAGCCACTCTAAGCTCAGTTTTGCACAACGCCACACTGTTTAACAAGTTTTGGACCTAATCATAACTTTATAGGAAGATTTTCCAGTCTAGGCATTTACTACTTACTATATAGGCACTGTTAATCATTGCACAGTTGTCAATTCCACACACACTTGTCTGATTAATAGTAGAGAAACAAAGCTTGAAGGCTGGCTTCTAAGCCCTTTAGCTCATAAACAACCACATTTTCAGCTTCTTGGTGCACTTTCTAACTTAGACAGACCAAGAAAACACTTTCTTTCACAAAATGGATGATCCTGCAGTTTAAAAGACATGTCTTTTTATTATTTATTTTATTTATTTATTTATTTATATTTGTTGACTGGGAGTGTCCGACTGAACGTAGGTCCATTTTCAGCGGAGGCCCGGGGAGAAAAGCTCCACAGTTAAAATAAACAGACAGTAGTTACATTGGATTACATAGCGATTAACAATTTACATAGCAATTACTTACAACATATTTACAGATGAAGAACATAGTACATCAGTAGACAACTAGAATCTTTATCTGTGAAGTACATAACAGACATTAACAAATGTTAAAATAAGAAGTTCCTGCTGTATAAGTACTAGGCTTATGAGCATCAGAGCTTGCTATAATCAAGGTAGTTAGTGGAGTGGAAAGAAAGGTAGTGGTTGGATGGGGTGGGTGATATTAGAGTGGGAGTTGCAAGGGCATAGCCAGCATGTTTTTAGGTGTGCTTTTAGTAAAGTTTTGAAGTGGGTGCATGATGGTACGGAGATAATTGTGGGTGGGAGGGAGTTCATTAATTTGGTTATGGTGCAAGAGAATAGTGCTTCACCAGCAGAGTTATTGGCTTTAGTGATCTGCAAGTGATTTTTGTTGCTGGATCTTGGTGGTCTGGTGGTGCGATAGGGTTGGAGTAGATTCTGGAGGGATGGGACATTTAGTGGATGGTTTACTAGTTTGTGGGCGAGTGAGAGTTGATAGCATTGAAGGAGGTGAGGGAGTTCAAGCCAGCTCAGTTCAGCAAGTGAGAGACAGTGGTGACTACGGTAGGATGCCCCTTTGGCGAATTTGGCAATTTTGCTGTAGCAGGTCTCTAGCTTGTTTAGATCGCATTGCCTTAGGTTGGTATATTTGGAGAGGCATAAAGTAGGGTGGAGATAAGGTGGGAATTTGCTATTGAAATCTTTGCTGCTTTGGTGAGCAGATGTTTATTTCTGTATAACGCTCCTATTTTTTGTGGACTTTTTTTATGGCCATGGATATGTGAATGTCAAATTTTAGTTTATTGTCTATTTCCACTCCTAGCAATTTGGTGTCTTCAGTTGGGTATATAGTGGTGTTGTCTTTTGCTGTGATGTTAAAGTGAGAGTTGTTTAAACAAGAGTATGCTTGGTGGGTTGGAAGATGAGTAGTTTAGTTTTGTTTGGGTTGAGTATTAATTGGGCATCGGATAACCAAGTTTCAACAGAGGAAAAGGCTTCCTGTGTGACTTTTTGCAGTTTGGGTAGGGACTGGGCTGAGCAGATGATGGTCGAGTTATCTGCGTATTGTATGAGTGTGCCATGTGTGGTGGTAGAGGCTAGATTATTTGTGAAAACAGAGAAGAGTCGGGGTCCAAGGATGGATCCTTGGGGAACCCCTATGGAGACAGGTAGTTGGGGAGATATGTCATTCTGCCATACAACAGATTGTTGGCAGTCAGACAGGTAACTCTGAAACCAGTTGGTGACCGATTGTGAGAAGGATAGGTTACTGAGGACAGAGATAAGTTGTTTGTGTGGGACCATGTCAAATGCTTTAGATAGGTCTAGGAAAGTAGCAGAGGAGAGATAGCCATTGTTTTTATGCTGAAGGATAGTGTTAGTAAAGGAGAGTATGGCAGTGGTGGTGCTATGGTTTGGTCGGAAACCATGCTGAATATTGGAAAGGAGGTTGTTAGTAAGGAGGTAGTCTAAGACCTGAGAGTGTATGCATCTCTCAAGTATTTTGGAGAGTGGAGAGAGAATAGCTATGGGGCGGTAATTGGTTAGTTCTGTGGAGGGTCCACCTTTGTGGAGGGGAATTATATGTGATACTTTCCACAGTGTGGGAACATAACTTTCTGACAGAGATTGGTTAATCAAGATGGATACTGGGTAGGCCAGATCATCAGCTGCGATTCGTAGGTATTCACTTGGGAGGTTGTCTGTTGCTAATCTGGTGGGTTTAAGTTTAGTTAAGAGTTTTTTAATGTTGGTGGTAGGTACAGGAGAAAAAGAGAAGGCAGTGGGGAGATTAGTAATTGAAGGTGTGGGTTGGAGGGGAGGTGGGTTGTGTTGTTTAGCTAGTGATAGTATGGTTTGTGTGAAGTGTGTGTTGAATGAGGTAGCAATATTTTCTGAGGAGTGAGGGATGTTAGGAGGAGGGGTACTGACTTTACCTGGGTGGAGGATAGAGTTTATGGAGGACCAGAATTGTTTGGGGCTGTGTTCGGAGGAGTCTAGGGCAGACTGGAAGTGTTGGAATTTGTCCTGTTTTATTAGCTTTTTGACTCTATTGCATAGTTCTAGGAATTTCTGTCTAGTTGAGGGGGTCTTGGTTTTGTGCCAGTGCTCCCAGGCTTTATCCCTGTTTTTCATTTCTGACTTAGTGGTTTTCTGTAGCCATGGGGAGGGTTGTGCTTTGATTCTGGAAAGTCTTATGGGGGCATGGTAATTAAGGATGCTCAGGAAGGTAGTATTAAAAAATTCAACTGCGTCATCAAGACTGAGGTGCTTTAGAGGATGCCAGTTACATTCTTTGAGGGATGAGATGAATGTGAGTGGGTTAAAGTTTATTTTTTTACGTATCTGACGGTAGACTGCAGGTTTAGCTTGGTATAGGTATTTTTTTAGTAGGAATGTTTTTAGCAGAGAACATCCCTTTTGCCATCATCTCTACTAGTGTTTGTTTACTTATCAAGACAAAAGGGTTACAGACCAAATAGTGCCATCACATGGAATGGAGTTCAATGCTATACATATACACTGAACACTATCTTGCTGCGCGACATTTAAGTATCAAGATGTCCAAAAGGATAATAATCTCACAGGATACTAGAAAAAAATTATGTCTGCAAAGCAAATACCCTTCTCTCTCCCAAAACATACTCTTGTATGTTTTGCAGAAAGAACAAAAACATGCTGGGTTCCAAAGGTATGACAAACAGGTCTGTCTTAAAGGCTGCAAGCAATCCAAAACAGGGGGAGATCAAGAAAAAATCAAATATTACCTTATTTTTTTTTTTTTTTTTTTTACAAGAGTCCAATACTGTAAGGAAACTTGTATATTTAGTCATTAAACCTTTTTTCTTCACTAATAATTAAACAGCCATACTGGAACATTCAGTCATCTGAGCAACCCAGCAAACAGCTTTGCTTGGGAATTTGACTGAGGACAGCTATATAGTTACACTCTGACAAAGGAACTAAAACTGTGATACTGAATATTGCTGATTCCAGAGACTTAAGAGACAAAAAGAGATATTTTTGCAGTAAGGAAGAGGATTGCCTATGAAGGGAATCAGGCAAACTCTGCCTTGCTATTATAAAATTGAAGGAGAGCACCATGGATATGTGAATAATTATCTTTAGTCTCCTGAAATCCAACAGACAGTGGATACAAAACTCAGTACTGCTTTTTTCCAGTGCTTATCAAGGGCAAAAGACAATTGGAAAGATTCTGCCAAAAAGGACTTTTGGATGAAAAAGGAACCTTTTTGGGCTTCCAAATGGTATTTGATCTGCCTGACTTTGAGATCCAAGAACGTGAAGTAAATGTCTTTTGCTGACTAATTAATACTCATTTTTAATATTGTAATAAATTCTATTTTTAAACAAACATAACTTGGTATATTGCAAAATAAGAACCCAAACTAGAAACAGTTCCACAGCTCACAATAATACACACCAGCAAAGATGCCAAAGAATGTAAGATCCAAAAGGTAAAATGCTTTATTTAATGTAAAAAACAGTAAAACCTGAAGTATTTTACTTTTTGGATCTTACATTCTGCACACTTTGCATTGTCTTTATTTTTTGCTTGATTGAATGATTTACTTTTCTGTATCTGCATTTATATATTTGCTGACCTGTAACCAAATTTTTTACCTGATCTGTGCTGAAATTTTTATTTCTGTTCTAAGGCGTTTAGTACAGCAATTCAGCTTGAACTAAGTTGCTCCACATAGGTGGTTCATTTACAGCTCTCTGGGCATCCAGGTGTTTGTAGTCAACTTCTTCCATGGTGGAAAGTCTGGTCTAACAGCTTTTGTGTTATCTGATTGTCTCAAGGCTTGGCTTTTATCTTGCTGGTATAAAAATATTACCTTTGTCTGAATTTCTGTATATCATTGCTAGAACCTCCATTGTACCTGACTGAGAGTGTTTCTCAAACAATCTGGAGATATAGAGCTGATAAGTATATATTTTGCACTTTATCAACTGTTCAGTGTTCTGCATGGTCTTTCTTTTTTGCTTGACTGAATTATGTACTTTTCTGTATCTGCATTAATATATTTGCTGACCGGTGGCCGAATTTTGTTTCCTGACTTGTGATGAAATTTTTATTTCTGTCCTAAGGTATTTGGTAGAGCACTTTAGCTTGAACTAAGTTGTTCCTCATAGGGGGCATATTTACATCTTTCTGGGCACCAGGGAGCTTGTAGTGAACTTATTCCAGGGTGGAAAATCTGGTCTAACAGCTTTTTTGTTATCTGTCTCACGGATTGGCTTTTACCTTGCTGGTATAAAAATTTTACCTTTGTCAGAATTCCTGCATATCATTGGTAGAAGATCCATTGTGCCTGCTTGAAAGTTCTTCTCAAACAGTCTGGCAATGTACAGCTGATAAGTATATTTTTTGCACTTTAACTGTTCAGTGTTCTGCACTGTCTTTATTTTTTGCTTGACTGAATTATTTACTTTTCTGTATCTGCATTATATATTTGCTGACCCATGGCTGAATTTTGTTTCCTGATATATGCTGAAATTTATATTTATGTTTCAAGACATTTGGTACAGCACCTTAGCTTGAATTAACTTGTTCCACATTGTGGGGGGGGGGGGGGGGGGTCCATTTACAGCTCTTTGGGTAGCAGGGAGATTGTAGTGAACTTATTCCAGGGTGGAAAATCTAGTCCAACAGATTTTTTGTTATCTGATTGTCTCACGGATTGGCTTTTATCTTACAGGTATAAAAATATTACCTTTGTGTGTATTTCTGCATATAACTGCTAGAAGCTTTATTGTCCTGACTGAGGGATTCTCAAAGAATATGGAAATATACAGCTGATAAGTATATATTTTGCACTTTAACTGTTCAGCGTTCTGCACTTTTATTTTTTGCCTGAGTGAATTATTTACTGTTTTGTATCTGCATTTATATATTTGCTGATCTGTGGCTGAATTTTGTTTTCTGATCTGTGCTGAAATTCTTATTTCTGTTCTAAGGCTTTTGGTAGAGCACTTTAGCTTGAACTAACTTGTTCCACATAGAGGTTCTATTTGCAGCTCTCTGGGCATCAGGGAGTTTGTAGTGAAGTTATTCCAGGGTGGAAAATCTGGTCCAATAGCTTTTGCATTATCTGATTGTCTCAAGGCTTAGCATTTATCTTGCTTGTTTAAAAATATTACCTTTGTTTAAATTTCTGCATATCATTTCTAGAAGCTCCATTGTGCCTGACTGAGGCTACTTCTCAAACAATCTGTTAAGTATATTTTTTGTACTTTATCTTAACTGTTCAGTGTTCTGCAGTGTCTTTATTTTTTGCATGACTGAATTATTTACATTTTTGTATCTGCATTTATATATTTGCTGACTTGTGGCTGAATTTTGTTTCATGATCTGTGCCAAATTTTTTATTTCTGTTCAAAGGCATTTGGTAGAGCACTTTGAATGTACTTGTTCCACATAAGGGGTCCAATTTCAGCTCTCTGGGCAGCAGGCAGCTTGCAGTGAACTTATTCCAGGGTGGAAAATCTGGTCTAGGAGCTTTTGTGTTATCTGATTGTCTCAAGGCTTAATTTTATCTTGCTGGTATAAAAGTATTAGCTTTTTGTGAATTTTTGCATATCATTGTTAGAATCTCCCTTGTGCCTGACTGAGTGTGCTTGTCAAACAGTCTAGAAATATAGAGCTGCTAAGTATATTTTTTGCACTTTAACTGTTCCATGTTCTGCACTGTCTTTATTTTTTGGTTGACTAAATTATTTACTTTTCTGTATCTGCATTTATATATTTGCTGATCTGTGGCCGAATTTTGTTTCCTGATCTGTGCTGACATTTTTATTTGTGTTCTAAGTTTTTTGGCACAGCACTTTAACTTGAACTATCTTGTTCCACATAGGGGTTCCATTTACAGCTGTCTGGGCAGAACTGAGGTTGTAGTGAAGTTATTCCAGTTTTTCTGTTATCTGATTGTCCTAAGCCTTCCCTTTTATCTTGATGGTATAAAAATATTACCTTTGAGTTATTGTACCTGACTGAGAGTACTTCTCAAACAATGTGGAAATATTGAACCGAGAAGTATATTTTTTGCACTTTATCTAACTGTTCAGAGTTGTGCACTGTATTTTTTTTACTTGACTGAATTATTTACTTTTATGTTTGCTGACCTGTGGCTGAAGTTTGTTTCCTGATCCGTGCTGAAATTTTTATTTCTGTTCTGAGGCATTTGGTAGAGCAATTTAGCTTGAACTAAGTTGTTCCACATAGGGGGTCCATTTGCATCTCTCTGGGCTGCAGGGAGTTTGTAGTCAACTTCTTTCATGGTGGAAAATCTGGTCTAACAGCTTTTGTGTTATCTGATTGTCTCAAGGCTTGTCTTTAATCTTGCTGGTACAGAAAATATTACCTTTGTTTGAATTTCTGCGTATCATTGCTAGAAGCTCCATTGTGCCTGACTGTGAGTGCTTCTCAAACAATCTTTAAATATAGAGCTGGTAAGTATGTTTTTGAACTTTATCTAACTGTTCAGTGTTCTGCACTGTCTTTATTTTTTGCTTGACTGAATTATTTACTTTTGTGTACCTGCATTTATATATTTGCTGACCTGTAGCTAAATTTTGTTTTTCTCCCACCCAAGTGCTGTTGTTTTCTTAAAAGTTGGTGACTTTGGCAGTTTCCTGCCTCTACTGTAAATTTGATCTGGGATACTCCTCCCAGTCCCATATCATTAGCTCATTCCACCTAATGCAGTGATCATTTGGAAAGGCCAAATCCCTTAGACCCTTAACCTTGAATTATCTTCTGTTCCTTCTCTCTTCCTATCCACTTTATAAAAAAAACACTTTTTTCAGCTGCCTATATTTTTCTGTATTTGTGTTTCTTCCTACTACTCTGTTACTACATCTTGCTTTTTCCCGCTACTTGCTTCTTGTTCTTTAAAGTATTGAACTGCATCTTTTTTATTGCATTTATTACTGCTTGTTTATTGCCTGTCTAGATTGTAAGTGTTATTCTAAGCCTTTTAGTTTTGTTTAAGCACTTGGCTTTAGGCCCACCCCTTAGCTCTCCTTGGCCTTTGTCCCTCAGATTCTGACAAATATGGATGAACAGTTTCATACAGTTTCTCCTGCCAGTCTGGTTGATATGGGCAGCCTGAGACAGTGTAGCAGTTGCCTCATATACACTGGCAGCCATCTACTTCTTCCACCTAGGAACACAATTTGTGAGAGATGCAATTACATTAGGAACCTAGAGTCCATGCTCTCTGCCCCTAAAGCCAGTATATCTGGCACCAAAAAGGTTGTCAACACAATTACTATACCTCAAACACCACATACACCCACATATGTGGAGGCCCTCCACAGCCCTCCACATCACATACCACACATAGTCCACACATCTGTGTCTTATAGCCAGTAAGGCTTCACTATGAACCCAACATATATTAGTCATAGGAGACTACATTGTGAAATACACAGATGTGCCTCTCACCAGGCTGGATAAGGATAAAGTCACGGTTAGTTGTCTGTCAGGTGCCAGAATCCACCATATCCCATACAGACTCAAGTCTCTCAACAACAGGCACTGTTATGATTCTGTCATAGTCTTTGTTGGTGTGAATAACTTGAGACATATCTCCTTGGACAATATATGAAGATAGACATGATTGAGATTGCTGATTGTGTCCCAGGTAGGTATGTCCCTAGCCTTAAGCCTCATTCTACCATCACCCAGAATGATGCCGCAATACAAACAGAAAATGATTGACTTTAGCAATTGGCTTAGTTTCTGGTGTCATTCCAGGGGGATCCAGTACCTGACAGCCTGGGAAGATATGATTGACAGACTACGATGCTTTGCCAAAGATGGCCTGCATCTATCTCACCTGGGCTTCAGGCTTCTGGCAAGGGCTCTTGCCTCCCCAATAGTGCCTTTTTTTAGGAAAAATGATGATGTTAAAACTACCAACATAAAAATTTGAACAAAACGCAAATTAAAGGTCATGCTGCTAAATGCTAAGAGTCTAAACATGAAACTGCACTCATTGTAAGCATTCATAACCCTCAAAAATGCTGACATCTGTGCATTCACAGAAACCTGGTTCAAAGCTGCGGAGAGCACCCCAGCCTTACCTGGTTACTCATTCTGTCCTACATTCAGACTTCAAACTGTGGGCAGTATAGCCAAAGGAGGTGGAGTTTCAATATATATTAAACATACACACCTCCAGACTGGTCAGACAGTATGACGCACAGGAGACACTCTAGGTGCAGTTAACTATTAACAAGACTCCTATTCAAATCATAGCTAGCTACCGGACCCCAAATCTGACTCAAGATGCCCAATCCGCCTATCTGGACCTTTTCAAATCTATCAAGATTCAACTGTTTACCCTGATCCCGGGTGACTTTAACTACACAAACCTAGATTGGAATAACTACTCATGCCAGAACACAAATGCTCAGAGATTCCTCAATTTTTATCAATGCAAATGCCTTGGAACAGGTAGTCGATACCCCTACAAGAGGTGATAATATCTTGGACTTGGCATTAACCAACATGAGTAACCACTGCAGCATCCCTACAGTATCATCCTCCCTGGTAGGATCCAACCATAAAGCGGTCACTTTCAAAGTCTCCATCTACCCCAACCCCCCTCTAGCTAGGGCAGACATAAAAACTTCTCCAAAGCTGATTACAGCCTCCTGAGAGATGGTATAAATAGCTTCACAGCCCCCTTCCCCTCTGTAGGAACTGGCACTAATATCCAAAACTACACCAAAGCACTATACAAGCATTTATATAGATGCATGGAATCAGGACTACCCGACAGGACTAAATCATCCTCTGCAAGGAAGAGTAAACCTGTCTGGTGGACTTCTGCAATAAATAAACGCTATAACAAAAGGAAAAAATTGCTGCCCAAGAACAAGAAGGAGCAAGTGCCCAATTGGAAGCAATGCCTTCTTAGCCTGAACAAGCAAATAAGAGCACTAGTGAAATCCTCCAAAGCAAACTTCGAGTCCAAATTGCCACATCTACTAGAGACAATCATAAGGCCTTCCTCACATATGTCGGCAACCTCAAAGGAAGCACCCAGATCTGTTCAGAACTGGTGGTCAAGAACACCATGTATACAAATGCCATAGAGATGGCAAACTTGCTGGCTGACAGATTCAGTGAAAACATCACCGCTCTGATCCTCCCATCATTAAATCAAGACATCCCCAGTACCTGCCGCCTTCCCCTTATATCTAGGGAACAGGTCATCATTGCTCTCTCAAAGGAAAAAAATACAGCCTCTATGGGACCCGATAACATCCCAGGCTGCATCCTACATGAACTCAGGCAGAAGCTTGCAGCACCATTAGGAGCACTATTCAACCAAAGCCTGAGTACCGGCTTCATCCCAGCTGAGTCAAGGACAGCAACTGTCATCCCTTTGCACAAAGGCGGAGCATCCACCGATCAGGGAAATTATAAACCCATCAGCCTAACTAGCCTGATCTGCAAGGCCATGGAATGGAGTATCTTGGAACTCCTTGTCAAGGACACTGGCAACCCTCAAACACTCTATCCCACACAATTTGGCTTCATCAAGGGAAGGTCATGTCTGTTAAATTTTGTCGACTTCTTTGAGACAGTCACCAAAGCCATGGACGAGGGGAAGATGGTGCACACCACCTTCCTTGACCTGGCCAAAGCCTTCTACACTATTCCCCACTTGGGCATAATAGATAAACTCTCTCAACTGGGCATCAATCCATATGTTACTAGATGAGTAGCAAACTGGCTCATTGATAGAATCCACCTAGTCAAAATAGGGGAAGCCACGTCAAGCAGTAAACGTGTAACAAGCAGCGCACCCCAGGGTTTGGTCCTGGAGCCTCTTGTTATTTGGGATGTGCTTTTCTGAGGTGCAGACCAAAACCAGTGGGCTATGGCTGACAAGTTTGCAGATGACTGCAAGCTGGGTGCTGTCATCAATTTGACATCCTCCAAGAGGGTCCCACTCAGACAAATGACTGGTGCCAGAAACATGGCCTCAAGCTGAATACCAAAAAATGCATCATCATCCTCTTTGGGGAGAATGACGTCCCCACAAATTATAACATTATTAATGTCCTAAAAATGCAGCCCGTCATGAGGGATTTGGGCGCCAAGGTTGATAGCAATCTGACTTTTGATCACCATGTTGCTTCCATTGTACAGAAAGCCTTCCTCATGGCCCACCTCATAAGTAAGGGTATCTCATCCAGGGACAAGGAGGTCATAAAATCCCTGTATTCTTCCCTTAAAAGGCCCATTATTGAGTACAATACCCCTTTTGGCACATACCTCATAAAGCACATGCAGCAGCTGGAGAGACCATAGAGGTTCCTCACCAGGAGAATCCAGGGCCTCAAACATGTACCATACACAGATAGGCTAAAAGCCCTATCCCTCTATTCAGTTTTATACAGACTCCTCAGAAATTACCTCTGTTTGGCATACAAGGTGATCATGGACCCCGCCTTGATGGGACTGCTGCATATCCACATGTCAAGCTCCGCTCGAGTAACCCACACGAGCAGCCTCAACCTGGTCTGTGACATCAACAGTACTTGTTGATGGGACAGATTTATGTCCCAGAGACTCCTCCATCTGTGGAATAGACTCCCTCTCCATGTCAAGCAGAGTACCTCTTTATCCCCTTTTAAGCACAACCTGGATAACTGGATGTGAAACAGAAAATACAACCCTGAGATTCCACCCGTGTCCCTGCTGGACAGGGGTATCAGGTGCTGACTTATCTTAAACATGGGCTAAACTCTTGGCTAGGCTTATAAGGGCTTCAGGGCCAATAGGTTAGTAACTTACTATGATCATATACATTCTTTGGTAACTTTGATGGTGTGGATTATTATGAGCTGTGGAACTGTTCCTACTATGGGTTCTTATTTTGCAGTGTAATAACCTGGTACATGCTAGCTCATTAATTTTTAGGTTAAGATGAACCTAAAACAATAGGTTTAGGAAGGGGGGAAAATAAGTGTTGAGCCAACTTGTTTTCACCTATAGGCAAAGGGATAGATAAGATAAATAATACATTCTAGCCTATTTTTCTGACAGAAACATATAATCTGATATTCTGATGTTACCCTTCCACTTGACTGATCCTAACAATACCCAAGCAGAGGTCTTTTTATGTATTTGTGTGTTAGTAATTTAACATTTGTCATGATGCTGGGGGTTTTCTAGCTGAAAGGGTAAGGATCTTAAAGGAAAACTCAGTGCCTGTCTGTATGGAGGCTCTTGTTGGCCCAGTGGCAGTGACACCAGCATGTTATGTTGGAGATCCTGAGTTTAAGTCTCAGTAAGAACGAATATTATCCTTTCACTTCTCTGATTCTAACAGTGCCTAAGCAAAAGGATTTCTCTTTATTTGTATGTGTTGTGTGGGGTTGTAATTTGACATTTGACACCATAGTGGGAGGCAGGGGGATTCCTAGCTTAAAGAATAAGTATCTTAAGTGAAAACTGTCTGTCCAGAGGCTCTCTTTGGTTCAGTAGCAGTGACATTAGCACTGGAATCTGGATGTCTTGGGTTTGAGTCCCAGATGAGAGTTGATATTATTCTTTCACTTCATTGAGTTTGACAGTGCCTAAGCAGAATGCTTTCTCTGTATTTGTTTGTGTGTGTGTGTGTGTGTGTGTGTGTGTGTGTGTGTGTGTGTGTGTGTGTGTGTGAGTGTGTGTGTGTGTGTGTGTGTGTGTATATATGTATGTGTGTATCTGTAATTTGATACTGGTCACCAATCTTTATGGGGGATTGGTAGGTTCCTAGCTTAAAGGATAGAGCTGTTAAGCGAAAACAGCTATGTGTCCATAGGTTCATAAGTAGATACTAGGATATCGGCCCAAGGGCCTAAGAAAGCCTAGCCAACAAGGTTCCGTGGTTTACACCACCCAAGAAAGTTATTTTCCTGTGCCACTGTCGAGCAGAGCCATAGAAATGATCCCGGGGTTTATTTCCCATTTTCCATCCACTCATCAAGATTTTTCTTGAAGAGTGCTAATGAGGAACTTTGCTTGATATAGATGGGTAGCTTGTTCCAGAGTATGGAAAGTCTCTGGGACAGGAATCTATCCCTCCAGCATGTCTTGTTTATTGTGGTGACAAGGTTTAGGTCCCTAGAGCATGTAGCTTGGAGGGATATTGATTTCTTTAGTTGTAGCATGTCCAACAGCTCTGCATTTGACATAGCTTTATATGTTAGGCAGAGATCATCTCGGAGTAGGCGATATGCTACGGAGTAAAGCTGGAGTTTTTTGGGATGGTCAGTGTAGAGCATCAGTTTGAGGCCAGTAATCCTCTTTGTGAGGTACTTCTGTGGCCTTTCCAGCTGCTGCAGATGTCTTGTGAGGTACATTCCAAAAGGGGCATTGTACTCTATAATGGGTCTAATCAGTGTCTAGTAGAGGGGAACAATGACCTCTTTTTTTTCCTGGATGAGAACCCTTTTGTGATGAGGTGTGCCATGTAGAAGGACTTCCTGACTACTGTGGCGATGTGATTATCAAAGGAGAGACTACTGTCCACCTGGGTCCCAAGGTCTCTTATCACACATTCGATGTTAAGTAGATTGCTGCCTATGTGGTAGTTCATGGGTACAGAGTTTTTACCATAGGGGATGACAGTGCACTTCTTGGCATTGAGCTTGAGGCCATGGCTCTGACACCAGGCATCTGTCTCAGTGATGCCCTTCTGTAGGATGTCCACATCATTTAGAGAGTCGACTATTGCTCCTAGTTTGCAGTCATCTGTGAACTTCATTAGCTAGAGGCCTTCTGTGTTAGCCTGCACTTCAGAGAAGTAGATACCAAACAGGAGAGGTCCCAGGACTAAACTTTGTGGTACTCCACTTGTCACTGGTTTGAAGTCAGATTTGGAGTCTGAAACTTTTACAGTGTGGGTTCTGTCAGTGAGCCAGTTGGCAACCCCTCTTGTGATGTAGGGATTTATACTTAGTTCAGTGAGTTTAACTATAACTCCAGAATGGGGGATGGTGTCGAAAGCCTTGACGAGGTCAGGATAGGCTGTGTGAACCACCTTACCCTCGTTTACGGCTTTGGTGACTGCCTCAAAGAAGTCAATCAGGTTCAGGAGCCATGATCTGCCTTTCACAAACCCAAACTGGGTGGGGTCCAGAGTTTGGTGGTTACCAATGTCTTTGTTTATGAGTTCCATGATGATATACGTTCCATGGCCTTGCAGACCAGGCTCATCAGGCTAATAATGCGATAGTTCCCGGGATCACTGGTGGCTCCCCCTTTGTGGAGTGGGATAACTGTTGCTGTGCACCTTTCAGTGGGCACAAAGCCTGATGTGAGGCTATAATTGAACAGTGTGCTTAGGTGGGGAGCCAATTCATTCTAAAGTTCATGTAAAACGCAGCCTGGGATGTTGTCCAGTCCCATGGATGCTCTGTTTTTAGCTTTAGAGAGTGCAGCTTTTACCTGCGTAGTTGTGATTACAGGGACTCTGCATTCTTCCTGTATATATATGGGCCCTTTAGGGGGTGAGAGGGGGGTAAAGTTAGCACTGAACCAATCTGCCAGGATGTTGGCAATATCAGTTGGTTCTGTAATTTTCATGCCATTGTGCTGTAACTCAGAGCAGATCTGCGTGTTCCTATATTGAGATTCTTGACATAGCTATAGAATGCTTTGTGTTTGTCCTTAGTATCAGTGGCGGTTTTGTTTTCATAGCTAGCTTTGGATCTCAGCTTCTTACTGAGGCTGACCAGGGAGCTCCTCCACTCATGGGATTTTACTCTCCTTTGCAACAGTTCCTTCCTTCTATTGTACAGTTTGTTTATGGCAGGGGATCACCAGATTGGCTTCCTTTTTTTGGAGGATAGTGTCTTGGTTCTGTTTGGGATAGCACGATCCATGCACTCATGTAAGAGCTTATAGAGTGCATTTGTGTAGGATTCAGCAGTCATAACTGTATTGTCCATCTGCATGGGTGTCATGAAGTTCACCACTTCTGTCTTAAGAAGCATGAAGTTGGCTTTGGAGAAATTTTTTCCAGTGGTTTCCTTTATGGGGATGGGGATGGGATGTGGATATCTAGGGTGATTAGCTTATGGTCGGATCCGACCAACGAGGAGTTGACTTCAGGTGTAGAACACTGGTCACTCATGTTGGTAATGGCTAGGTATAGAATGCTGTTGCCCCTGGTGGGGGTATGAATAAGTTGATCCAGGGCATTGGAATTTATGAATTCCAGAAAGCGTTGAGCTAAGGAGTTGGTACATGAATAGTTTTCCCAGTTAATGGTGGGGTAGTTGAAATCATCCATTATTAAGGTGTTTGGTTGAACCCTAATATTTTCCAGTGTATCAAGAAAAGAGGAGTGGGAATCCTGGGGCATGGTGGGGGATTTGTTGCAAGCTACAATTTGGATTGCAGTTTTGCCCAGAGTTGGTTACACTTGGATAACCTCAGATGCATTATGCTGAGCAACTAGCCTGGAGGTGTGGATATCCTTAATGAATATAAACACGCCTCCATCTTTGGTGTTCCGATCCATGTTACATGGCCAAAATGTGTGGTATGAGTTATAGCCTGGTAGTGCAGGGGTGGTCTCTGGAGCCTTGAACCAGGTCTCAGTCATTGCACAGATATCGATGTTCTCCATTTTAAGGAGTGCCTCGAGTGAGTGCATTTTGAGATTTAGACCTCTAGCATTGAGTAACATTACCCTCAGTTTTTGCTTGCCTGTTCCTGTTACAGTGGTGAATTTGTCATTTGATCCTTGCCTAAAAAAGGCACTATAGGAATGGCAAGAGCCTTAGCCAGTATCTGGAATCCCAGGGGTGACAGGTATAGGCCATCTCTGGCAATGCATCGTGGTCTGTTGACCATGGTGTCCCAGGCAGACAGATACTGGATCCCCTTAGAATGACACCAGAAGCATAGTCAATTGTTGAAGTCAATCATTTTGTCCTTGTACTGCAGTATCATTCTGGGCGATGGCAGAATGCTACTAAGGGCTATGGGCTGCAAGATCGGAGAGCTCTTCCATGTCTCTTTTCATGTAGTCCAGGGAGGTACATCTCAGGTCGTTCACACCAACATGGACAATGACAGAGTCATATTTGTACTTGTTGTGGAGTGACCTGAGTGCGTGGATTATGTGGTGGATCCTGGTATCCAACAGGCAGCTGACAGTAACCTTCTCCTTGGTTAGCCTGGTGAGTGGGACATCAGTGTGCTTGACTATAGAGTCAACCATGACTAGTGTGTTAGGTACGTTGTTTTGCCTTGTGGGCTGTGGTTGAGTGGCACACTGAGTCTGTGGGCTGTGTGTCATTTGGGCTGTGTTGAGGTGTGGAAGTTGCTTGTGTTTCTGCTTTGGAGGTCTCTGTTGCTTGAGCAGATTATTATTGAGAGCCTCCGCAAATGTTTTTGTGTTTCTATATGTGGATTTTGGTTCATAGGTTCATAGGTTCGTACTAGGCTATCTGCCCTAGGGCATTTATAAGCCTAGCCAGAGTGTGTGTGGCTTTCGCCACCCCTTGGGATGAGAATACTATGCCCATTTAGAGTTTAGTTTACTGTGCCTTTGTCTAGTAGTGACACAGAGATGACCCCCGGGGTAAACCTATGATCTCCCATCCACTTGTCAAGATTTCTCTTGAAGAGAGTTAGTGAGGGGCTCTGCCTAACATGGACTGGGATTCTGTTCCAGAGTGTAGGGAGCCTCTGGGTTATGAATCTGTCCCTCCAGCACATCCTATTTATTTCTGTGTTGAGGTTCAAATCTCTTGCTCTCGTGGCTCTGATGGATTTGGATTTTCTGAGGTGGAGCATGTCCATTAATTTCGGATTGGACATGGCCTTGTACGTCAGGCATAGATCACCTCTGAGTAGGCGGTATGCGACTGAATAGAGCTGGAGTTTCTTCAGCCGGGCAGCATATGACATATGTTTGAGACCCTTTATCCTCTTGGTGAGGAACTTTTGGGGTCTTTCCAACTGCTGCAGGTGTCGGGTAAGATACATCCCAAATAAAGCATTGTACTTAATCATGAGCCTGATAAGAGAAGAGTACAGGGGCACAATGACCTCTCTTGATCTAGATGTGAATCCCTTCATGATAAGGTGGGCAATATAGAAGGTCTTCCTAACCACCTTGGCAATGTGAGTGTCAAATGAGAGGTTACTGTCAACTTGGGTCCCTAGGTCCCTGATTACCTCTTCCGTACTTAATCGATTACCACCTATGTGGTAATTTGTGGGTACCTTGTTTTTCCCAAAGGGTATGACTATACATTTTTTGGCGTTCAGTTTAAGGCCATGGCTCTGGCACCAATTATCCATTTCTATGAGGCCTCTCTGA
The DNA here is from genome assembly GCF_019279795.1 of Protopterus annectens. NCBI lineage: Eukaryota > Metazoa > Chordata > Ceratodontiformes > Protopteridae > Protopterus > Protopterus annectens. The sequence continues at coordinate 751,288,768 of NC_056749.1, forward strand.
AGGATGCTTGTGTCTGCTGGAGTATCAATTATGGTGCCCAGTTTGCAGTCATCTGCAAACTTTGTCAGCCACAATCCTCCTATGTTTGCTTGCACCTCGGAAAAATAAATGCCAAACAAGAGGGGTCCCAGGACTGAGCCCTGTGGGACACCGCTTGTGACTGGCTTAGAGTCTGACATGGCTCCCGCAATTCTGACCTTGTGGGTTCTGTCCTTGAGCCAGTTTGCAACCCATCTTGTGACATATGGGTTTACATTTAAGCTGGTGAGTTTGTCTATTGTGCCCGAGTGGGGTATTGTGTCAAAGGCTTTTGCAAGGTCAAGGTAGGCTGTGTGAACTGCCTTACCCTCATCAATGGCCTTAGTGACTGTTTCAAAAAAGTCAACCAAGTTCAAAAGGCAGGATCTGCCCTTGACAAAGCCAAATTGGGTAGGATCCAATGTCTGTAGGTCCCCAATGTCTTTGTTTAGGAGTTCCATAATGATCCTTTCCATAGCTTTGCAGACCAGGCTCATCAAGCTTATGGGGCGGTAATTTCCAGGGTCCGTAGAAGCACAGCCTTTGTGGAGTGGGACCACTGTTGCTGTACGCCACTCTTTGGGTACGTATCCTGTAGTAAGGCTAAGATTAAACAGCAGCCTTATGTGCGGGTTTAGTTCCTCTTGGAGTTCATGTAACACGCAGCCCAGGACACCGTCTGGTCCCATTGATGCTGTGTTTTTAGCTTTGGCGAGGGCGGCTCTCACCTGGGCATCTGAGATGTTAGGGAGGCTACACTCTGCTGGGATAGATATTTCTCCTTTTGGGGAGGAGGGGGCGGAGAAATTTGCACTGAACCTGTCTGCCAGAATGTTGGCAATGTCTGTGGGTTCAGTGTATTTTGTGTCATTTTGGACTAACTCTGAGCATATCTGGGAGTTTCCACCCAGGTTTCTAACATAGCTAAAGAAGGCCTTGTGATTGTCTTTTGTGTCTTTTGCGATTTTTCTCTCAAAGTTGGCCTTGGATGATTTTATGAGTGATCGTAGTTTTTTGCTAGTACTGATCAGAGATGCCTTCCCTTTTAGGGATTTTGCTCTGTCATGTAGTAGCTTCCTCCTCCTGTTATAAAGTTTGTTAATGGCTGGGGTCCACCAGACAGGGCGCCTGCCTTTGGGGGAATGGGTCTTGGTTTTATTAGGGATTGCATGATCCATGCATTCTTGAAGGTGCCTGTAGAAGGCATTTATAAAGGATTCAGCGGTGTGGGTTGTGGTTTCCATTGGCCCAGGGGCCTTGAAGGATACCACTTCAGTCTTAAGAAGTGTAAAGTCAGCTTTTGAGAAGTTCTTCACTGTGGTCTTTTGTGCAGGGGTGGGGCGGATGTGGATTTCCAGTGAGATTAATTTATGGTCTGATCTCACCAATGAGGGTATACTTCCGGTGTGGAGCATTTTGTCCCCATGTTTGTGATGATCAGGTCTAGTATATTATCTCCTCTTGTGGGAGTGGTGACTAGTTGTTCCATCGCATCTGAGTTTATGAATTCTAGGAACCTTTGGGCTAGGGTGTTGGGGCTTGAGTAATGTTCCCAGTCTATGTTTGGGTAGTTGAAGTCTCCCAATATGATGATATTTGGAGAGACATTCATACTCTCCAGTGTCTTCAGGAAGGCTGAGTGGGGTTCCTGAGTTTGAGAGGGTGGTCTGTAGCATGCTACAAACTGTAGGGCAGTTTTGCCTATGGTTAGTTGCACCTGGATGGTCTCCGATGCTTTGTGCATTGCCACTAACCTGGAGGTGTGGGTATCTTTGATGAATATGGATACTCCCCCTCCTTTTGTGGTTCAGTCCAAGTTTTGGGGCCGGAAAGCATGATATGAGGTAAAACCTGGTAGTGCTGGGATGCTCTCAGGAGCCTTGAACCAGGTTTCAGTCACTGCACAGACATCGATGTTCTCCATACTGAGGAGGGCTTGAGGCGTGCATCTTGAGGTTTAGACTTCTGGCATTGAGCAGCATTACCCTTAGTTTTTTCACTTGTGTTTTCTAGGGAGGTGGGTTTGTCTTTTGAGCCTTGCCTAAAAAAGGCACTATGGGGGTGGCAAGAGCCTTGGCCAATATCCGGAAGCCCAGGGGTGACAGGTGCAAGCCATCCCTTGCGAAGCAGCGTGGCTTGTCAAGCATGTCATCCCAAGCAGACAGACATTGAATCCCCTTAGAATGACACCAGTAATTAAGCCAATTGTTAAAGCTGATCATTTTGTCTTTGTACTATGGCATCATTCTTGGTGAGGGTAAGATGCTGCTCAGGGTCAGGGTCATACCGGCCTGGGCTACATAATCAGAGAGCTCCTCTATGTCTCTTTTCATGTAGTCCAGGGAGGTACATCTCAGGTCATTCACACCGGCATGGACAATGACTGAGTCATATTTGTACTTGCTTTGGAGTGATCTGAGTGCTTGTGTTATGTGGAGGATTCTAGCGCCCAACAGAGAGCTTACTGTAACCTTTTCCTTGTTCAGTCTGGTGAGCGGGACGTTAGTGTGTCTGACTATGGAGTCACCTATTACAAGTGTATCTGGCATGTTGTTTGGCCTTAAGGGCTGTGACTGTTTAGCACACTGACTTTGTGAACTATGTGCTGCATGTGCTATGTCTTGAGGTAGTGGTCGCTTGGGTGTCTGCTTTGGAGGCCTCTGTTGTTTTGGTAAATTTTTAATCAGAGCCTCTGAGTATGTTTTTGTGTGTTTATGTGTTTGGTTTGCAGTTGTGATAGGTCTATGTGAGACTGGGTTTGTGGTGTGCATGGTTACCTTCTCCTCCTGACTGGTTTTGCCAGTTCTGAGTTGAGAGAGCTCAGCCTCCAGTTTGGCTATATAGTTGCAACTCTCACATATATTTGTATTTGTTGGGAGGAGGAGAGGGTTGTCTGTGTACGAGGCAATTGTAACATTGCCTCAAGATTCCCAGATTCACCAGCTGAACAGGAGAGGACGCCAGCAACTGACACTTTGACATGCTAGAATAGTGTAAAGGATTGCTGTGTAACTGAGTCAGAAAGGACCTATAGGGAAATGGGTACTCAAGGGGATTTAGGTGAATAAAGTACTTTCTTTTTGTTTAAGAGAGCTTTACCTGTATAAAAATGCTTTAGGAGCAAGTGCTGGGCTTTTCAGATAGAGAATAGACTGTTTAGATTGCAAGTAGAGCAGTTCTAAGGGAAAAATTGAAGAGCAGACTTTGCGGAGCCAGAAATAGTTTAAACTTGATTAACCGGCGCTGCCCGATGCTGCTCTATGAGCAACTTTGTGCAAAATCGCGCAAAAGCGGGCTTTATAGCAGGGGGTTGAAAAGACCTAGGAATTGACCCAAAATGGCCAATAAACTGAAAAATTAAGCAAAAACTAACTTTTAAAGTGCAAACAGTTTGGAAGCAACACAAATACAGTATAAACAATATGCAGAGCTGATTTCAAGGGTTTTTAGGTGAAATGCAGTCGAGATACAGTAGTCAAAAAGAAAGCCAGAACAAAATACTTATAAATCAAGGAAAGTCACTCTTTCACTCTCTGCTGCTTGTAGAACTCTGCAGGACACCACGAGGAGCTGTGCTGAGTCGTATACAAGCACAAAAGCACGTAAAAGCTGGCTTTATAGCAGGGGGTTGAAAAGAGCTAGGAATTGACCCAAAATGGCCAATAAACTACAAGTTGCTGGGCTGGAACCACTCCTCTAGGGACAAATAGGTTGCTCAGTGCTCTCCACTCCCACTGGTGAACAAAGAAGCTTCCTCTTTTCCAAATAAGGATATGGATAGCACAGGAACGATGACAAAGCCCAGAGATCATCAAAATCTGAAGACTGGACTATTCTAGTTCAGTAAGGTGGGAAAACAAGGATATATATTTTTTTCTTTTTTTCAGAGACAGAAGAAAAAGATACAGTAACAAACAGTAAATGCTTTAAAATGGCTAGCACACTTGAGTGTGTTAGCCTAACAGTTAAATTAAACAAAAACTAACTTTTAAATTGCAAACAGTTTAGAAGCAACACAAATACAGTATAAACAATATGCAGAGCTGATTTCAAGGGTTTTTAGGCGAAATGCAGTCGAGATACAGTAGTCAAAAAGAAAGCCAGAAAAAATACTTATAAATCAAGGAAAGTCACTCTTTCACTCTCTGCTGCTTGTAGAACTCTGCAGGACACCGCAAGGAGCTGTGCTGAGTCATATACAAGTACAAAAGCACGCAAAAGTGGGCTTTATAGCAGGGGGTTGAAAAGAGCTAGGAATTGACCCAAAATGGCCAATAAACTACAAGTTGCTGGGCTGGAACCACTCCTATAGGGACAAATAGGTTGCTCAGTGCTCCCCACTCCCACTGGTGAACAAAGAAGCTTCCTCTTTTCCAAATAAGGATATGGATAGCACAGGAACTATGACAAAGCCCAGAGATCAGCAAAATCTGAAGACTGGACTATTCTAGTTCAGTAAGGCGGGAAAACAAGGATATTTTTTTTTCTTTTTTTCAGAGACAGAAGAAAAAGATACAGTAACAAACAGTAAATGCGTTAAAACGATGAGCGCACTTGAGTGTGTTAGCCTAACAGTTAAATTAAACAAAAACTAACTTTTAAAGTGCAAACAGTTTAGAAGCAACACAAATACAGTATAAACAATATGCAGAGCTGATTTCAAGGGTTTTTAGGCGAAATGCAGTCGCGATACAGTAGTCAAAAAGAAAGCCAGAAAAAAATACTTATAAATCAAGGAAAGTCACTCTTTCACTCTCTGCTGCTTGTAGAACTCTGCAGGACACCGCGAGGAGCTGTGCTGAGTCATATACAAGTACAAAAGCACGCAAAAGCGGGCTTTATAGCAGGGGGTTGAAAAGAGCTAGGAATTGACCCAAAATGGCCAATAAACTACAAGTTGCTGGGCTGGAACCACTCCTCTAGGGACAAATAGGTTGCTCAGTGCTCCCCACTCCCACTGGTGAACAAAGAAACTTCCTATTTTCCAAATAAGGATATGGATAGCACAGGAACTATGGAAAGCCTAGAGATCAGCAAAATCTGAAGACTGGACTATTCTAGTTCAGTAAGGCGGGAAAACAAGGATGTATTTTTTTTTCTTTTTTTCAGAGACAGAAGAAAAAGAAACAGTAACAAACAGTAAATGCTTTAAAACGGCTAGTGCACTTGAGTGTGTTAGCCTAACAGTTAAATTAAACAAAAACTAACTTTTAAAGTGCAAACAGTTTAGAAGCAACACAAATACAGTATAAACAATATGCAGAGCTGATTTCAAGGGTTTTTAGGCGAAATGCAGTCGAGATACAGTAGTCAAAAAGAAAGCCAGTAAAAAATACTTATAAATCAAGGAAAGTCACTCTTTCACTCTCTGCTGCTTGTAGAACTCTGCAGGACACCGCGAGGAGCTGTGCTGAGTCATATACAAGTACAAAAGCACGCAAAAGCGGGCTTTATAGCAGGGGGTTGAAAAGAGCTAGGAATTGACCCAAAATGGCCAATAAACTACAAGTTGCTGGGCTGGAACCACTCCTCTAGGGAGAAATAGGTTGCTCAGTGCTCCCCACTCCCACTGGTGAACAAAGAAGCTTCCTCTTTTCCAAATAAGGATATGGATAGCACAGGAACTATGACAAAGCCCAGAGCAAAATCTGAAGACTGGACTATTCTAGTTCAGTAAGGCAGGAAAACAAGGATATATATTTTTTTCTTTTTTTCAGAGACAGAAGAAAAAGATACAGTAACAAACAGTAAATGCTTTAAAATGGTTAGCGCACTTGAGTGTGTTAGCCTAACAGTTAAATTAAACAAAAACTAACTTTTAAAGTGCAAACAGTTTAGAAGCAATACAAATACAGTATAAACAATATGCAGAGCTGATTTCAAGGGTTTTTAGGCAAAATGCAGTCGAGATACAGTAGTCAAAAAGAAAGCCAGAAAAAAATACTTATAAATCAAGGAAAGTCACTCTTTCACTCTCTGCTGCTTTTAGAACTCTGCAGGACACCACAAGGAGCTGTGCGGAGTCGTATACAAGCACAAAAGCGCGCAAAAGCGGGCTTTATAGCAGGGGGTTGAAAAGAGCTAGGAATTGACCCAAAATGGCCAATAAACTACAAGTTGCTGAGCTGGAACCACTCCTCTAGGGACAAATAGGTTGCTCAGTGCTCCCCACTCCCACTGGTGAACAAAGAAGCTTCCTCTTTTCCAAATGAGGATATGGATAGCACAGGAACTATGACAAAGCCCAGAGATCAGCAAAATCTGAAGACTGGACTATTCTAGTTCAGTAAGGTGGGAAAACAAGGATATTTTTTTTTCTTTTTTTCAGAGACAGAAGAAAAAGATACAGTAACAAACAGTATATGCTTTAAAACGGCTAGCGCACTTGAGTGTGTTAGCCTAACAGTTAAATTAAACAAAAACTAACTTTTAAAGTGCAAACAGTTTAGAAGCAACACAAATACAGTATAAACAATATGCAGAGCTGATTTCAAGGGTTTTTAGGCGAAATGCAGTTGAGATACAGTAGTCAAAAAGAAAGCCAGAAAAAAATACTTGTAAATCAAGGAAAGTCACTCTTTCACTCTCTGCTGCTTGTAGAACTCTGCAGGACACCACGAGGAGCTGTGCTGAGTCATTGGTGGTGTAGACTTAGTGGGACTATGTGATGAGTGTGGTGTGGTGCAAGTGTTTACCTTCTCCTCTTGACTGTCAAATTCAGTCTTGGTTGGACAAAGCTTTACCTCCAGTTTGGCTAGATAAGTGCATCTCTCACAGGTTGTAGTGTTGGGTGGTAGGAGGAGAGGGTTGTCTCTGTACATGAGGCAATTGCTACATTGCCCCAAGATGTTCAGATTCATTAGATAGACAGGGGAGAACACTGGGAGCTGACCCTTGGACATGCCTGAATAAAAAAATATTTTCCTCTAGATAAGTAAAGAAAGTGAGTACAAGAGCTGTTTTTCTCTAAGCAAGTGAGGAAAATAAGGACAAAAACTGTTTTCCTCTAGGTAATGAGGAAGGTTGAGTGCTGTAGTAATTTTTAGCTTATTTAGTGCTTACAACAAGTTCTGAACAAGTGCTGAGCACGAATAAGCAAATTCAAGTGCTAAAATTAAGAATCTGTATCTGGACTAGACTAGTTATAGGAAAGAAACAAGTGCAAATGTGGGCTTTTAAATCAGAATGTTGAGAGAGATGGAAAAATTTCCCAAACGGGCAATAACTACAATTTCTGGGCCAGAAACCACTCCTTATGTCATAGATAGGTTACCTAGTGCTTGCCACTCCCACTGATTAGCTAGCAGGCTTCCCTCCAACACAGACAAGGCTTGAGTTGCTCAGGAGCTTACAGACAGTCCTGGATACAGCAAACTTATACCTGGACTAGACTAGTTACAGGAAAGGGGGGAAACAAGTGCAAATGTGGGCTTTTAAATCAGAAAGTTGAGAGAGATGTAAAAACTGCCCAAACAGTCGATAACTACAATTTCTGGGCCAGAACCACTCCTTATGTGGTAGATAGGTTACCTAGTGCTTACCACTCCCACTGATAAGCTAGAAGGCTTCCCTCCAACACAGAAGGCTTGGGGTCTCAGGAGCTTACAAACAGCCCTGGATACAGCAAATCTGTATCTGGACTAGACTAGTTACAGGAAGGGGGGAGAAACAAGTGCAAATGCAGGCTTTTAAATCAGGAAGTTGAGAGAGAGAGAGAGAGATGGAAGAACTACCCAAATGGCCAATAACTACAATTTCTGAGCCAGAAACCACTCCTTATGTGGTAGATAGTTTGCCTAGTGCTTACCACTCCCACTGATAAGCTAGCAGGCTTCCCTCCAACACAGAAAAGCTTGGGGGGCTCAGAAGCTTTCAAACAGTCCTGGATGCAGCAAATCTGTATCTGGACTAGACTAGTTTCAGGAAAGGTGGGAAACAGATGCAAATGTGGGTTTTTAAATCAGAAAGTTGAGAGAGATGGAAAAACTGCCCAAACAGCCAATAAATTGCAATTTCTGGGCCAGAAACCACTCCTCTTCTGGTAGATAGGCTACCTTGTGCTTACCACTCCCACTGATAAGCTAGAAGGCTTCCCTCCAACACAGAAAGGCTTGGGGGGCTCAGAAGCTTACATACAGTCCTGGATACAGCAAATCTGTATCTGGACTGCACTAGTTACAGGAAAGGTAGGAAACATGCTTAGAGTTTGTTTTTTTTAATACAAAAAAGCAGCTAAAACAGCACTAAAACAATTCAAGTAAAGTGCAAGCTAGCGCACTTCAGTGTGTAGCAGTATTATAGCAATTACAGTTTAAATAAATGTAATTTATTCAAAATGTCTTCTGAACTGAATTCAATAATTGTTTTATTCAACCCCTAACAGTTAAAAAATGCCAAAAATATACTTATCAGCTTTTGTAGTAAAGTGGAAAGGGAGAAAGGAGGAGCAGAAGATAATTCAAGCTTAGCAAATTAAGTGGGTTGGCCTTCTCAAATGTTCTCTCTGTAATAGGTAAAATAAGATAATGACACTAGATTGGGGGGAGTGTTCCAGATGAAATTACAGTAGGGGCGGGCAACTGGAAAGTCACCAAGTATAAGAACAAGATACCAACAGGGAGGGTGGGTGGGAATACAGCACCAATATAAATAATAAGCAAATGTATAAATACAGCACAGTGCAAATTAAGTTGCAAAAAGTGTACTTATCAGTTTGTAATAGATTCCAACTCTGCTCACAGCCAGATCATCTACCAGCTTTGCACCAATTCACAGAAATGCAGTCTTTACTGGAATTACAACAGAGAAAATACACCTCAGGCAACGACTAACAGGTAGGATGTGGGCTGGCTCTACAACCCCCTACCTGAAACTAGCTTCTCAGTTACCCTGAGAAAAAAAACACAGTGGAGACAACAAAGGACAGAAGCAATACAGCACCAATATAAATAATAAGCAAATGTATAAATACAGCACAGTGCAAATTAAGTTGCAAAAAGTGTACTTATCAGTTTGTAATAGATTCCATCTCTGCTCACAGCCAGGAGATCTATCAGCTTTGTACCAATTCACAGAAATGCAGTCTTTACTGGAATTACAACAGAGGCTTTTGTTGGTCCAGCAGCTGTGACACTAGTACTTGTATGGTGGAGGTCTTGGGTTTAATTCCCAAATGAGAGTTAATATCCTTTCACCTCTATGAGTTTAACAATGCTTAAACAGAGTGCTGTGTCCATGTGGACATGTGAGCACACCCGGATGGTGCACTTTTCATGGGCCACAGTGGGAATAAGGAATTGTATGACTGTGTGTGTTGAGGCTGTAGTAGATATTAGTGCTGTGGGTGGACATGACTTCCTGAGTGCTGCAGACAGATGAATAATATGAAGAACATAGTTACTCTATGGATTGTTTGTGGTCTTTGCATGTTTTCTGTGCTGTTTTGTTTCACTTATGTGATTAATAGTTATTTTTATATTGTTGGATGTTACACATAGTTTATTATACATACTTTCTTTCATGCTGTAGTTCTGGTGTATTACATTTTGCTTCTAACTTTCTTGGATTGTTAGGAATCTGGGGGGGGGGTGCAAATTTCTACAGGTGTCAGTACCATCCAGTCATGACTGTTAACTATCAGATTTGGGTCACGTTCTGTTTAGGCAACTTTTCTGTGTGTCCCCATGGCTTTGGGTTAGTTTGAAATGACTACCTGCTGCTTTGCTTAAGCCATGTTGATTTTTATTTTTTTTTATATTATTTTGTTGTAAGGGTTAGTCCCAGTAAACTAATGGTTTCTTTTTAAGGGAGACTCAAGGTGGCATTCACACTGACAAGGGGAATTTTCCCCTACTATTTTTGAGGAGAGGAAGTGAAGCACTATTTGGAGCTACTGGGTAACACCAGAGAGTTGCTACTGCAGATTTTGGAATTCCAAGATGGAACAGAGATGGTGGAGTATCAGGAAAAAAAAAGTTACTGAAAGAAAGAGAAGGCGATGAAATAATTCTTACAGAGTTGGAAATCTTTGGATTGGAGACTCCAGTGTTGGCAAATTTGATGAACCAGATAGAGACAAGGTAAAGTGAGGAAGTACAATGGAGTGACATGGTGGACAGAGTCTTACATGATAAAGAAAGTGTGAAGTTGGAAACAGAAGTAGCAGCTGGTGAAGGGATAACATTGGAGGTATTTTCAGATGGTGGATTAGCCAGTTTTAAGGATTTACTTCTGCAACAGTTTTTTTTTAGTTTAAAGAATTAACTTCTGCAGATGCGGTAATGCAAGAAAGAATGGAAGAAACCGAGAAGGACAAAGATTTGCAATTTCTCAGCAGTCACAGCAAGACATCTGTAGTATAACATGTAAAAACAATGTGAATAAGTATGCTATTATGGACCATATTTTGGCACTGTGGTTTGACATTAAAGACATAAGAGCATTAATTCATTTGGTTGCTGAAAGTTTTAATTTGCTGGAAAATGTATGAATGAGACTGAAAAAAAAGGCATACATTAGTACCGTTCAAAGACTATTTCGGAGCTTGGGATTACAACTGAAAAATAAAATAAATACGCAATTTAGGACTTTAGATATGGATCAGCATAAGTTAAAAATATTTTTTTCATTATGTAGTAAAATACATGAAGTTAAAACATATATGTGATGAAAGAAATGTTTGGAATGGGGGTTGGAAAGTATGGGTAACAATGGATGTTATGGATGGGAATATTCAACGTATTTCACTTATAGTAATCGTGAAGCATATTTGCACTTTTAGAAAGCAAAGAAGAGTGAAAATGGTGAGAGTAGAACAAGAATAAGATAAAGAAACATCAAATTCTGAAAGACATAGGAAAAGAAAAATATGATCCAGAAATCAAACGCAAAAAGTAAAAGGATAATATAGGAATTTTAGTATTAAGTGTGAATAACATTAGAAGTGATAATAAGAGGTTTGGTGGTGGTGGAATGGTGTAAAAAAGATTTTTTTTGAGTTCTAGATACCAGATGTAACAAAGAAGGGAATAAGGAAACGAATATGGGGGATCATATTGTTTGGTCGGTAGGGAATGAGATCTGTTCTGGAATAGAAATTCTTAAAAAATGAAGAAATAAGAATTCTAAATGTAACAATAGTACTGCAAGTGAGGATAGTGATATGCAATATGTGAATGAGACAAAAATGTGCAAGTTTAATAGTGATTTAAGCAAATTCTAAAATGACCAATAGGAAACAGATGTTTGAAGAAATTAAAATAATTGTTAATATGTCAATAGTGATGGTAGGAGATTTTAACTGTAATACTTGAGGAAAGAATAAGGAAAACGAATGCAAAACATTAAGATGTTAAGAGAAGTAGCAAAATGTAAAGATTTAAAAGTTAACAGGTAACAGTGGTAAAGCATTGTAATACAGAACTGGTAATGACTGTGAAATAATGCTAACAGAGATGCCACAAAGAATATAGTATCAAAGTTTATTGAGCACTATCATCCCTCCAAGGTCGATAAACTTTGATACTATATCATTTGTGGGACCTCCATTAACGTTATTTCATAACGGTTACAAGCTTTAAAAGTTGAAAAGAATAGAAAATTGGACATATAAAATTGAAATTTTTAAGACTGAAATTGATTACATAATTGACTTTCTAAAGGCATGAAAGAAACAGTAAGCAGAATACAGATGGCAGAGATTTCAGATGATTGAGAAGAATGATCCAGGAAGAGGGGAAGACAGACAATAAAAGAGGGAAATCGATAGAGATTAACTGCACGTTTTAAAAAGAAGGATGAAACGATGAGAGAAATATTATGGAAAGATCGTATGACAATGAGACGGTTTTATAAAAATTGGACACAGACGAGGGTAGTATATAAGCAGAAGTATAAAAATATATTTAGAATTAAAAAAAGAAATAAGATGAAATATAAATGTACTTCACATAAACATGAGAGTGTAATAGAAACAAGGAATGACAAAAAGCAAATAGCTATATGAAAAGAATAGAGAAAAAGTTAAATTATGTTATTTAGGCACTTTTTTCCTAAAATGAAAGAAAAGGAAAGTCTCTCCTTATTCAGGAAAATAAGTAAATGCGAGGAAAGGAAGGATGGGTTCTAGCTTGGATGATAAAGGAGATATGAAATACAAAGAAGATGATAAGGAGATGTCAAAGAAGTTTGTAAGGAAATGTATAAAATGAGGAAATGGATGGGCAAGAAGTATGGAAAGTGAAAAAATATTAGAAAACTAAACACATTTTTAAAAAATATATAAGAATAGAAGAAACAGAGCAAGCAATAGAAGAAGATACAGTAAGAACAAATTAGCAGCAGAATTAGCTAGTATAAGCTATGATTATTATAAGAAAATAAATGAAGATGCAAGTGCTTTTTTTTAAATATTAAATGAATGGATGAAGGCCGGTATAAGGGAATAATATGTGGTGGGGTGATAAATGTATATAGAAAAGTATGCAAGAAAAGATGTAAAACAATTCAGGCCTGTAAAAGAAGCGAATGCTGACTATAAATATTTATGAAAATGCTACAAAAAAGATGGAGAAAATAATTGATTTGGTGAAACAAAAAGAATAAATGGGACATTTCACTAGAAAAGAAATAAAGATTTTGGGAGTAAAATTTCGTGAGTATGAAAATATAACAAGTCAACTGAGGGAGATACTGGAACAAATAAAAAAATATGTTGACTTGATGAAAAAGGGTTTTTTTTTTAAATCATTTCAGAAAAAGGCATATCCTCAGGATTTAATAAAATTCATGTAGGCTTCATGTAGAGCCTACACAATGTTACTGCAGATGCAATGATGCTCATCATGCTGCATTACACAGTGTATATTAATGATGCAAGGCATGCCCAAGCAAGGTTTCTCGGCTTGCAGCACTGTTGGCTGCAAAACCTCTTGGGTGAATGTGCATAGAATTTCTACGTAAGGTTGCAGGCTGTGAGAGCTTGCAAGTGTATGCAGATAGCAATTCCATGCAAGTCCAAGCAGCTCCAGTGCACAAATTTGTGCGAAATGCCACAATGACCACCAAGACTACATATGTCATATCTGTCAATTGTACCTCATTATGAGGAATGCACCTTATATGGGGTCTTATAAAGTTTGTTGCACAAAGTTCCACATTGAAAGGGTCTGTCACACATCCAGTGTTCTGAAAATTTTCACTGATATCCAGGGTAAATAGAAATGAATCACATTAATTCATTAAAAGATCTTTTGTGTAGGTAAAGCCAGCACATTTTAACCATTATATAACTTTCTTAGTTTCAGATATTAGTAAGTCATTAGTATGTTTTCCACATTTTGCCCATTTATTCCACATTGAGGGCCACTGTTCCTCATTTTGGAGATGGAAGGTTCAGAGCTATGATAGATATAGCACTGTTTCTGCTATTGTATTACAGAACAGCATTTGCTTTTCCCTTTCTTTAGTTTTCTTCATTTAAATTTGTTTTGGCCACTGCTTGCATGATGTGCCATGCAGCACAAACATGGAAGCAGAGAACCTGGACGAAAAAATATTAAAATAGGGGATCTCATGTAACTAGTCTGTTGGCAGTGTGTTGCTGCTATGTGGACTGGTATGGGCTTCACTTTTGCCTAAAATACATACGCAAAGACTTGTACATCTAATAAACCAGAAATTGCATTGCTAGCCAATGTTGCTCACCATTGCCACTCCTGAGCACAGTGTTTGTGTGATGGTAAGCATCACGCAACATTTTCAAGCACTGTACGTACACCCAGTAGGTGGGCATTAACTGGAATTGGTAGCAAGACATCAGCATACAAAATGCATTTGGCAGGAAAACCTCATTCTACATTGGGCTTGATCTGTGGTAGTCATGGCTGGTGTTTGTGGGGAGGGAGCACACTTGGGGTGTTCAGGAGTCCAGAGTATTTGTTGGACACCTAGTTAAGCATCATGGTCCCCAGTTACTGTAGAGTGACTATTCAGGCTCAGAACACAAATATGAAGCATGGGATAGAGTTTCCAAGGCTTTGACCAGTGCTACAGGTATCCCAAACACTGGTGATCAATATCAACACCATTTCAATGACCTCAAGAGGAGAAAGAGAGATACCCATGACTATTGGATTGGGGAATTTAGAACTGGGGACACCCCACAATGGGTAAGTATCAATTACAGTGAATATTTGTAAAAGTTAAAAGCTGAATGTAGTCAAGACTGGTATTCATAATGGTTCTCTGTTCTGTTTTTTCCACAATTGCCATGGCCAGAGCTTTCAATGTGAGGGGACCGATGGTGCAAGATTGGCAAGGATGCGAGAAGCATGTGGTATGTATGCATCAGAACAGTACTGTCATTGTAGCATTAAAAGTTAAAAGCAGCTTATTTGGTATTTAATACAGTTGAATCAAATTCATCATGCATTTCTCAACTGTAAAAGAAAAATATGCATGCATTAGTCTGTGGGACAAAATAACAGTACAGTATTAGAGAGTAGTCAGAGTCTATAGGGCCAAAAACCACACTACCAAACTATACAACACTGTTGAATTTTCATCAGTATTGCAATATAACTTTGCCATTTCCTCCATTATGGTGCGATCTCGGAGTTGGTATATTTAAATAGGGAGGGTGTGGGGGGCAAAGGCCGCCACTTAGATTTGTGTTTAAGTTTATTTTTTTTTTTTTTACGGAGCAGCAAATTTTTTCCTGAGTGATTACTGCTTGGGAGGAGGTAAATCACAACAGCACAGCAGGCTGCCTTCCTTCCACTAGGTGTGTCAGCTTAGAATCTAGAAAGTGTTACATGTAAGGTTGGAAATGTAAGTAAGCAGCCCACAGTTCACAGGCTATATATCCCTTAACATCCAAGCTGGCCTTCATTTCTTGACAGCTGCATATTATATGATTTTCAGTTCATATCCTCACACATTTTTGGTGCTGCGGTAGCGTTGTCGCCTCATAGCAAGACGTTGTCCCGTTCAATTCTCAGCTAGAGCGTCTTCTGTGTGGAGGCATACGTGAATGGGGCATGCCTTCGTTGAAGGTTGTGTGTTAGGGCTGGTAACCCAGTACGTAAAAATCCACTACCAATCATTAGCGGACCGGAGTTCCGCTGTGGCGACCCCTAACCGGGAAAAGCTGAAAGACTACCACTACCATCCTCACACATTTTAAGAACAATGATATTGAATGGGTTACACAGCGAATGTCTCAGAATACTATGGCACAGTCTGCCATGTACAACTGGCTCCACAGTGTTGCCCATTCACAGCATCAGATGAACAAGACATTGAAATGAGGGGTGTCTATGATGGAATGTCTGCTGGGAGGGGAGCAGCATCCTCATGGGTGTAGGTCAGCTACATTATCTGCAGTAAGCCAATGTGGCCATGTCTGATCACTCTCACATAGTGCCAGCACTTCCAGTGCTCCATCAGTGAGTGTGCTGTCCACACACAGATGTGGCAAGTCATGGGGGTTGTGGTCGTGGTTGTCCCCATGAAGGGAGCTAGTTCAGCAGACATCAGTCACATTCAGGTAGCAGCACTGCATCTGACCATAGTCCTGGATGTCAAAGTGCCTGTGTAACTCCTGTCAGAACCAGTTCTCCTGGTCGGGGATGCCAATGATAAACGGGCACCTATACCCTGCATGGATCACACCTGTTTCACAGACAAAGCTGTAGAGTGAGCACAGAGGTTGGCTGTGGTCATACACACACACACACACACACACACACACACACACACACACACACACACACACACACACACACACACACACACACAGACACACACACACACACACACACACACAGACACACACACACACACACACACAACTATTTCACCTGAAGAACCCATACAGACATACACACCACAGTTAGTTAGCCTCACTGGCCATTTGTTGTTTTATACATATGTCTGTCTTCTTCTGTTTCTTACTCGCGCACACTCACTGACCTTGTGTGTCAGTCTAGGCTTCCTGCCCTCTGCCCCCCCCCCCCCATCGCCTGCAAGTGATGATAACTGTGCCATATCCCGGTTTTCTGTCTTTTGGATTCAAGGATAGAAAAACCTTCTGTCTGAAGCTCACAGTGCTTAGGTAACCTATTGCTTAGTATATCTGCAGTTGCGTTGTTGAAGTGGTCACCTTGAACTTATGTTCTCCTTGAAAAATTCAACAGTTTACAACTTCAAAATGATACAACCTTATACAGATTTCACCTGTGAAGGTTATGAAGTAAGAACCTGCGATGTGAATAATTAATTTCTAACTTCTCTCTCTAAGAATTTGCCAGTACAAACATATGGTGCACATTATATTAAATTTGTGTTTGTTTATTTTTTTTTTTTTTACGGAGCAGCAAATTTTTTCCCTGGGAAACAATTAGCTGTTCCATTTGTTTGATATTTTATTGTTACGATATTATCGGTACGATGAAATAACATTCGCTATTTACATCGTACGATAATATGATATAGACACGTTTAATACACATAAGTATCACATAACTACAAAATATTATTTACATATACAACAGAAAAGGTAGTCAGTATTACCCACTGGTAAAACATAGTCTAGAGATGTGAAGTACTAACAGGGAGGATGCAAAACAAGGAGAGTAACAAGAGTAACATATCCTTGTTAGTGCCATAACAGTAACTCACCTTAGCCCCCCCGCAAATGAACAGCATATCCTTGTTAGTGCCATAACAGTAACTCACCTTAGCCCCCACCCCCACAAACGAACAGGCAAGTGACCCTTTTGGCTAACAAAATGTCTTAGAAATGCTACAAGAGCTGTCAAAGGACCTGTTCCTGAAACATTTCTAATATTTCTCATACAGCAGTCATTTCCATTTATTTTAATGTCTTGCCAGTCATGTCTACCTCTGAAGTAGCAGGACAAACATGGCCATGACATCAGTACACTTCTAAGTAATGCATGCAGATAACAGTGTAAAAGCCTGTGCTTCACATTATTGTTAAATATATTCCAGTATATGCAGTATGTAGGTGACAAAATGGAACCATACCTTGTGAGAATGAATACTGCTCTGTAGAGATTTTGTAAAGAAAATGCTTGTTCTCAATGTTCCAAAAGTATAGCATTAACATCAGCTTGCCTAGCTACAAGGTTGCCTTTTATATGGTGTACATTATTAATGGATTGTAGCTGTGAGTGATTACTGCTTGGGAGGGGGGGGATCACACCAGGTTGCCTTCCTTCCACTAGGTGTGTCAGCTTAGATCTAGAAAGCGTTACATATAAAGTTGGAAATGTAAGCAGCATACAATTCACAGGCAATATATCCCTTAACATCCAAGCTGGCCTTCATTTCTTGACAACTGCATATTATATGATTTTCAGTTCATATCTTCACACATTTTAAGAACAGATATTGAATGGGTTACACAGCGCATGTCTCAGAAAACTATGGCACAGTCTGCCATGTACTACTGGCTCCACAGTGTTGCCCATTCACAGCATCAGATGAACAAGACATTGAAATGAGGAGTGTCTGTTATGGAACAGGCAGTGTCTGTGATGGAATGTCTGATGGGAGGGAAGCAGCATCCTCATGGGTGTAGGTCAGCTACATTATCTGCTGTCAGCCAATGTGGTCATGTCTGATTACTCTCACACAGTGCCAGCACTTCCAGTGCTCTATCAGTGAGTGTGCGGTCCACAGACAGATGTTGCAAGTCATGGGGGTTGTGGTCACGGTAGTCCCCATGAAGGGAGCTAGTCCAGCAGACATCAGTCACATTCAGGTAGCAGCACTGCATCTGACCATAGTCCAGGATGTTAAATTGCCTGTGCAACTCCTGTCAGAACCAGTTCTACTGGTTGGGGATGCCAGTGATAAACGGGCACCTATACCCTGCATGGATCACACCTGTTTCACAGACTAAGATGTAGAGTGAGCACAGAGCTTGGCTGTGGTCATACACACACAACTATTTCACCTGAAGATCCCGTACAGATACACAGCACAGTTACTCAGTTAGCCTCATTGGCCATTTGTTGTTTTATACATATGTCTGCCTTCTTCTCTTTCTTACTCACACACACTCACTGACCTTGTGTGTCAGCCTAGGCTTCCTGCCCTCTGCCCCCCCCCCCCACCACATCATCTGCAAGTGATGATAATTGTGTCATATCCCTATTTTCTATCTTTTGGATTCAAGGATACAAACACATTCTGTCTGAAGCTCACAATGCTTAGGTAACCTATTGCTTAATATATCTGTATTTGTGCTGTTGAAGTGGTCACCTTCAACAGCTTATAGCTTCAAAATGTTACAACCTTATACAGATTTCACCTGTGAAGGTTGTGAAGTAAGAACCTGCACTGTGAATCATTAATTTCTAACTTCTCTCTTTAAAATTTTCCCAGTACAAACATATGGTGCAATTATAATTCAGTCCATCATATTCAGATATTATATAGAATATATTATAAGATGGGTGGATAGACCACAGGCCTTTCTCATCAACATAACACAGAGACTATGAACCACACCGTGATGTATGTGGATAGATTAAAAGCCAAGTCACTGTAATCTGTGTGGTATAGGATGAGGTCACATCTGCCCTCCAGACCACTGTCTGACCATGACCTGTTGGGATTACTGCAGATCCAAAACTATCATATAGCTGATGACATCAGCAGAGTCTGTTGAGGCCAGAATAAGTGTCCCACGTGCTGGTATAAAAGGGTCTCAGTAATGTGAAGCAACAGCTAACAGGCACACGCAATTTACTACAGTGAGAATAGAACCCCTACCTATCTAAGTACAGAAACTACAGAAAAACAGTACTTTATGCAAGCACAACAGCGCAAGTCTGACTTAATGTGTCAGACAATAGTTTAAAGCTGATGACATCAGCAGTGTCTGTTAAAGACAGAGTCTGTCCCACATGCTGGTGTATAATGCTCTTGCCAATGTCAAGCAACAGCTTACAGACACACATGCACCCAGTTGACTGCAGCGAGAATAAGAACCCCTACTTAAGTACACAGTCTACAGAACACAGTACTTAACACAAGCACCATGTCACAAGTCTGTTTTATACAGGAGTGCAGGTGACTTATAGTAGATGACATCAGCAGGCCATGTGGGAGACAACAGGTTGGGAGGGCTGCATGAAATGGATGTGTAGGCTTTTGCAAGTATCAAAATACTGGTGATCTACACCCTTGGAGAAGTAACTGTAAGATACCACATCTACGCTGCTAACTAGGCAGACACACATACAGTTGACTGCATTGAGAATAGAACCCCTACCTATCTAGGTGCACAGACTGTATTTTATTCTGATCTAATTAAAGCTTTTGAGAATTGTGGTTTTGAGATTATGAAAGCTATTATGAGGGAAAATAAAGGAAATGGAATGTATAAACAAAGAAATTGAGAAGTTGAACAATATTATTACTGCTGACTTGATGTTTACACTTGAAGGGGAGAAATTGAAGTATTTGAATATTAGAAGCAAAGTTGATGAAAAATGTCTTATGCTTTATGGGAGAAAGTGTAAGAAACTGGATAAGGGATATCAGTGAGTATCATGAGAACCAAAGCTACCCTAAACATAGGAATGGTGTAAGAGGGAGAGAGAAGGGAAATGATCTCGATATGGGGACTAATACAACCTATGAAAGAGACAGTGAATGAAGGGATGAAAGACAGTATGATGCCTGTTCTGCAAATATTAACTTGCAAGACCCTTTAGAATTCCCTTCCTGAGGAGATCAGAAAGGCTCAGGGAATAGACACCAGTATATTACTATCCAAATGGGGGGACGGTTTCAACAGGCCCAACATGGGGAGATAGTAAGGGATGACAGCTTTGAAAGAGAAGAAGGTAGCGGTCAGAATGAGTTCCTAGTAGAAGGAAACAAATATTCATATTTCAATTTCAGTATCTTTAATTTAAGTAATTTAGATTTTGATATAACTTACTTTAACCTTTTAGTAAAGGGTTGAAATTTATTCCAAGTTATAAAAGTCAAATTAGTGGTGTCCTGATGGATTTGAAATTATTTTTGAGGAAAAATAATTTTGAACTTTCATTTAAAAAAATGATGGCTCATTAGAATCTAAAGTTCTTTTAAGGAAGTGAAGCACTATTAACCCCCCTCTTCATCCACAATTAAAAAATTTCGCAGCACAGGTGGAAATGGAACTTAGGCAAGCATTAGGCAATAGTAGGCCACAATTTAACCCCCCCCAAAGAAGAGGGGGCTTTATTGGAACAGTTAAGGAATAATGAGTATATTAGAGTTATGAAGACCAATAAGGGGGGAGGTATTGTGATTATGGATAGAATTCTGTATTTGAGTAATGTTGGATTTGCTAAATGACATCACAACTACTCTAGTGTGTCTAGAAACAAGATTCACATTTCCTACAGGAGGATCGACCTAATGTTAAATGAGTTAATTGAAGGCATGATAGATCAAAAGACCTTTCAGTATTTAAAGATGGATAAACCAAGGGTTCCATCAATATTTGGGATTTCCAAGATCCATAAGAATATAGAGGATCCCCCTTTGAGACTGATAGTAGCTGGCAATGGATCAAAGAACTAGCCATTGGCCAAGCTGTTGCATATGAAGGTAAGACGAATTTGGGGAAGTAGTACTGGTATACTTAAGGATTCTTGGGATTTCCTAAAAAGTGTCAAGAATGAGCTATATAGGGATGATTTTATATTCATTACAGTTGATGTGCAAGATCTTTTTACAGTGATCCCACATAAGATTGGGCTTGAATGGTTTGAAGAAGGGCTTATTTCAAGTGGTGAATTCACTCAAGATGAGACTGAGTTATATGTAGATTTGATGGACATGGTTTTATGTAATAATTTCATTTATTTTGAAGGGGATTTTTTTAAAACAGACACGAAGGGTAACGATGGGATCTTGCTACACCCCTACTTATGCAAACATCATCCTTTCAGTATGGGAAGAGAAATTTATTTTTAACTCTAGGTACACTAATATGTGGAGTCTATATAGATGGTACCTGGATGATATATGTGTTTTTTGGACAGCTTCATAGGAAGAACTTTTTGCATTTTTAGGGTACATTACAACACAACAGAGTTTCTTAAATTTACTTACAATACAGCTAAAGATAAAATTAATTATCTAGATGTTACTATACATCAGATGAGGGAAGAGAAGAATTTAAATCTACCATATTTAGAAAGGAGACCTTCTCTAATTCCTAGTCATATTTCACCAGCGCACACCCTTTCAAACAAAAAAGAAGTATCCTGAATGGACAACTTAGAAGGGGCTTGGGGATGGCTACTTCTGACAGCAACTATAAGATAGAATGCAGTAGGCTGAAAAGATGTTTTTGTAAAGCAAATGCCCCATTAAATTGATTGAAGAAGTGATGGGAGAAGTGAAAAAAGACAGGGAAGGATAATATAGCCCAATTTTGGGGCAAGATATAATAAACATAGGAGAGAACAAGGGAAACTCTATCATAGAAGAGGAAAGGATATAAAATGGAAGGGGTGCTTTCATTATGAATTTTACTAATGATATAAAAACTATTAGGACAATTATTCAAGACAACTGGCATACGTTTGGTTATTATTCTGAGTTGGAGGATCTTTTTAGGGAACCACTACAATTTGTATATAGGAGGATCTACTAGAAAAAACTTGTGAGAAAGCAAAACAAGAGGAGGCATGTTGCCTTCAAATGTGGGGCCTTTTCTCAGTGTCCCTATATGGTGAACAGCGAGTTTATACACATTCCATCTAGGGGTAGGATTATTGAGGCTAACGGCTATCTCAACTGTGATAGTTTGGGAGTTAGATTACAGGTTGCAAGGTATATATGTGGGCATTTTATGTAGGGGAAACTAAGAAGAAGGGTTTATGAACATGTTCATGCTATTCAAAACAGGGATTTAGGTAATGCATTATATAAACATACTATGGCTTGTGCTGGAGCAAACTATAAGTTCTTTGTCCTGGATCAGATAGAGCAGGATCCTATGGGTGGTCCCTGGGAAGAGAGAATAGAATACAGGGAACTGTTTTGGCAGTTGGTGCTGGAAGCAAATAGATCTCCAGGTTTAAATGACAATATTTATTTGGCCCCAGTATAGAAATTAAGGGTAGCCAAGCTTTAAAAGTCATTTACAGAGTTCTTGCACTTTCTCCTGATGTTTTTTATTGGAAGTGGATATGTTTTATGATATTTATAGAACATTTTTAGTTTTTTTAATTAAGTACTTTTTAGTGCATTGGTTTATGAATGCATACGATTAAAGGGGAATAATACTGATTCTTTTTACTCAAGAAATTGTGTGTAAGTGATTGGATAAAGTTAATTTGTTAATTGATAAGGTTTTTGCAATTAATTATTTAATTAGGAATTGTTTGGTATATAAGGATGGTAGTGCAGTTCCGTTTTATTAACGGATGAAGTCCTGTGTCTACGGATGAAAATGCAGTGATATTGTTAAAGCATTAATAAAAGTTGAGTTATATTAACCCCTCTGGCTTTCAACTATTGTGTGGCTACACATACCTTAGTTTCCATTGTGATGGGTTCCCCTCAGTTGGCTCTGGCTCTGAGTTGAGGGTGGCAGAGCTCATAGGGTTCTTGTAATGTGTCGCTGTCCATCCTATAGTTCTCTACAATCTCCAGGTCATGTAGCATCTGAAAATATACCCTGGGCCTGAACACTCTACTCCTTCTCGGCCTAGGCCTGTTGTCACCAGCAGCATTGCTTTCATCCTGTAGCACACACACACACACACACACATATGGAGCAAAGCTGCAGCAGCCCCTAGTATTTTGTCCCTTTAAAATTTCCTTGGCTCTACTCCAATGGTATTGAAGTATGCAGGAAAAAACAGAATGGAGACTACATGGATGCTTTATAGCTTGTTGAATAGCTCTACCATGCTGAAAATCACCTGCTTATGTTGTAATTAGCACCTATGAAACATACCTGCTGCTCAACTGAGTATGTTAACTCCATTGATGCTTATTAGTGCATGATGCTCATCTCAGCAGTCCTGAACACACCTATGTGTAATTAAGGTAAACATTGGCAATATTATTACTTTCCTCTGTTCCGGTGCTATCATGCAAACATGAAGCACAAAAAGTGATTTAAAGTTTGCACATCCTGTATTAGAACCCAGGACCATCTGTACTTCAGCCCTACACATACACGTGCTGCCAGAGGGGATAGTTACATGTCAAGTGTAGAGAAACCTGACATTCATTCCTCCATTTCCCATTACTGTGTTAAGCACCGCATCAGGCAAACAATGACAAAAATAATTTAAAAATTATTTAAACCAGAGACAACACATTTTAACAAAAAATAGACAATGAAACAAAACTTGTGAATTGTGTGCTGCTTACCATGCACTTTCACCCTTCACAGACCTACAGGTACACCCCTGTAAGTGTAGCATGACACACACCCTTGAGGTCATCATTCACTGTTGCTATCCATTGAAAACAAACACTGTGGAAGTGCCTACATGAAGTGAACATCCCTGCATGGTTACTGTTTTTTTGCAATTCTAATGTGTTTTGACCTCATTTGCGTCTTGAATGTGCTCACACCCCTAAGTCTGCATGGTTGGTAACTGTGTTAGCAGGGAAACTGAAGGGGGAGCCCAATGTTGTAAACAGAAGTGAGGGTATTATTTTGCTATATATCTGTACAGAGGAATACAGTTTTTTGGAAAGAAAATTGATTGTATTCCATTAGCTACATACTGCATATGCTTACATGACAGTATGACTAGTCTTTTTCATGGGGTTTACACTTTTAGCAGTCTACATCAGTTAGGAGTATATTCTTCATTTGGGGGTGGGTGAGTGAAACTGCATGTATGTCATGGCAGTTAAAAGGATTGTTGCTATTGTTACTCTACTTTTGTAAGAACTACCCTGTCTACTAATGTCATAATGTGTCTACTGTTACATGTTAAGGTCAGCTCTGTACAGATGGAATAACTTTTAATTGCTCTTGTTTCTGTGTAGACTTCTTTCAGTGTCTGTATTTGAATAGTGTTCAGATACACAAGCAACACAAGCACCGAGTCTGCATGGTTGCTTTACAGCTTGTTGAATCGCTCCACCATGTTGGTTTGCTTCATTAGTATACAATTCAGCTACTTATGCTGTAATTTGTATGCCATGGAATTTACAATGTTTGTAAGTGAGTGTGTGCTGCTACATGGAGTTTCTTGAATCTAGAACATTTTGCGTCTCTGTGTGTGCATTGTGCCATGATAAACACACAGTTAAAAAATAACCTTGTAGGCTTTATTGAATCCCTCTCCATATATATATATATATATATATATATATATATATATATATATATATATATATATATATACTGAATGCTTATATACTGGAAAAATAGCATATCTGGGTGGAATACACGAGTTTCCCACTTAAATGGAAAAGTTATTAGTGATTTTCTTCAGTTTCATTTGGGCCTCAAGGCTGAACCAGGTGGGAACAGGAATAATTTATAATAAAAAAGAATGTAGTGGTATGAATTAAAAAAACAGTGGTGCATTTAGCATCTAGCAATCAATTTTGGGTAAAGAGAAAGGTATAAGAAAGAGAAAAATGGTAGGTAAGATGTTAGATGAAAAGCATCAAAATGTATGGGAAGAGAAAAAGGAAAACAAAGGAAATAAAAGACAGGATGGAAGAAAAAGAATATGAAAATAAAATTAAATCATGGAAGTTAAAAATAAGTGACACTGGACTGGAAAATAATGTTATAATTGTGGAACATGTTTTGGGTGTACTCATGGAAGGAATTAGAAGAAAGTGAAAAAAAGAAATGGGCAGAAAAAGGCTTGAAAATGTTTATGAAGCAGTGGAATTTTTTGTGATGAATTTTATTAGATAAGTAAACGGGAATGTGAAATATACGATAATGGAAGAAAGAAAATGTGTTGATTTTTGGATTGTAAAAAAACCAAATGTTGGAAAAAGTTTAAAATTAATATATACGGAAAGGATTTAAATATATACATATGAATATGATATTATATGGGAAGTATAATAAAGGAAAGAAATATGATATTGATAAATGAGAGGGTTTTGTTTGCGACACTATGGATGATGTGGAAAAGAAGATGTGAGGATTTCTTATATCATCAACAGCACCCTTTTTTCAATTTTCTACAAGGTGTTGGGGTATCATGTTAACTATTACCATCTCTCTTGATTCAGTACCACACTCCTGCCTTTTTCAACACTCATGCCTGACTGTCACAGATCTTTCACACATTCCATCCACATCTTTGCTGGTTGTTCTTGTTTCTTCTTATCTTCTTCCTGTCTGTCCCAAATCATCTTCACTAGATTGTATTCTGCTTTCCTGCACATGTGTCTGAACCACTGTAATCTGTTCTCTTTGATCTTTTCTGCAATTGGAGCTACTTTGGCTTCTGCTCTTATGTCCTCATTTCTTTGTCCGTCCCACAGTATGTATCTTGCTACTCTTTTTAGGCACTTAATTTCCATCACCTCCAACTTCTTCATCTGCTCTGCCTTTACTGCCCAGGTTTCTGTACCATACAGTAGTACTGGTCGCACCTTTATCTTGTACACCTTATTTTTCAGATTATTTGGCGTTCTTCTGTCATAGATTACAACTGAGACTCTATGGCAGTTGGCTGCAGCCCCTCTGATTCTAGCTTTGACCTCTTCATTCAGACTTCCCTTTTCCTCAACCACCCCTCCAAGAAACTTGAAGCTATTTACCTGTTCCACTCTCTTCCTTTCTATCTCAGTTTTCAGCTTCTTTCTTCTGATTTCCCAAATTTACTGCCATTACCACTGTCTTATCTGTGCTTAGTTTCATACCATGTGCCTTTTTACATTACATTCCACCATCCTTTGCTGGAGTTCTGGCTCAGTCTGCCTGTAATACCACATTGTCTGCATACAGTAAGTTTGTTGATCTGTCCCCTCCAACCTGTTTGCTAATGTAGTCTATCACCAGTATGAACAGAAGTGGGCTCAGAGCTGAACCCTTTTGTACACACTCCCATTGGGAACCTCTCTGTGAGGTCGAACACTGTTTGTACTTGAGTCACTGGGTCCATGTACATAGCTTGCACTAATTATTTCAATGTTTCTGAGACTTCGAACCACCGCAGTACTGCCCAGATCATCTTTCTTGGGACCTTGTCATATGCTTTCTCCATGTCTAGGAATGCCCAGTTGGACTCTTTCCTCATCTCTAGCTTCTTTTCAACTATCTGTCTCACTGCAAACATTGGGTCAGTTGTGCTGCATCCTGATCTGACTCTGGACTGCTCATCCTCTCATCTTACATTCTACTACTCTGTATATCCATTTATCAATTACCGTCTCCAGAACTTTCATGAAATGTGATAGGAGATTGATGCCTCTGTATGGCCCACAGTTGTGGATGTCCCCTTTGTTCTTGTACACTGGCACAAATATGCTTATTCTGCAGTCATCTGGGATACGCCTTTATCTCCACACTGCTTTGAGTACCCTCAGGAGCCATTTCTCCCCTATCTCACCAAACATCTGTATCATATCTGCTGTGACCTCATCTGAGCCTGGTGCTTTCCCTGACTTCATTTTCCTTCGTGCTATTCTTACTTCTTCTGGGGTTGGCTCCTCTTCTCTCATTGTAAGCTGTTTCTTGGGCAGTACAGCTTCTGTGGGGTTTTCTTCTTTCAAAAGCTGCTGGAAATACTCCTTCCATCTGCCTATGATGTCCTGTGGACTGGTGAGCAGGTTGGTGCTGGCATCCCTTATGAAGGGTGTCTAACTATCTTTGCCTTGCAGCCTGGTATAGTTTCTTTGTACCACCTGTCACAAAAGGAGATACTGCCAACTCAGCTATCTGGAATTTCATGAATAATTATGTCATTTGTGAATATCAACATGATTTATATGGAAGTGTGGCAGAGAGATACTGCCAGCACAGCTGTCTAGAATTTTGTAAATGGTTATGTGTCATTTGTGAATGTTAACATGCTTCATGTAAGATGCTTGTGTTACATCTGTATTAGAACTGTATGTTATTTGTATATAAAACTGCTGGTACAGAGGTGTGTGTTGAAAAGGTATTTTACAAAGTACCAAGCTTAAAGATACAACCACAGTGTACCTTACTGGATTAGAACAAAAATGTACTTGCACTATTGTAACTGTTTAGATGTATATATTTTAAGAATGGAAACTGGAACACCAGAGGTTACTTCAGAAAAATAGCTGAACTTAAATTACTTTATAGCCACATAATACAATTATATTATCTTTCAGTTTCACTGCAGTAACAGACACAATACCTAGAACTAGAGGTTCACTGTGTTGTCTTGGAAGTGTTTTTATTGTTTTATGACTTCCAGAATCTACCTTAGATCTAAGAAAAGCCTTGTCTATGTATTTTCATAGGTAGACTATAAATGCCACCAGCTGCATCAGTGGGGTTATTTCCTGGAATAGAGTCAGATGATAAGAAGTGATGTCCTCCTGCAAGCTATCCCAGCAGTACTATTTGAGATATTAATTTAAGAACTCTCTGAGAGAGACTGAGTATTCTGTATTTTTCTTTGACCTGACAACATCAGCTGGAAGACCCACTCACCACATCTGCCTTGCTTGCTCTGTAAGTAAGTTAACTAGGATATAGTAATTCTTTAGCTATAGTCAGGAATATAGCAAAGCTTAATTTAGATGTTTTTCTGTATTTATTTGAGATTAGCCTGCAATGTTGTTTTAAATATTTCCTGTGATTTTGAACTCTGATGTTACATTGTGAATGTATATATATATATATATATGTATATATATATATATATATATATATATATATATCTACACACACACACACACACCCACACACACACATACACACACACACACACACACACACACACACACACACACACACACACACACGTATGTGTGTATATATATATATATATATATATATATGTATATGTATATATATATATATATATATATATATATATATATATATATATATATATATATATATATATGTATGTATATATATATATATATATATATATGTATATATATATATATATATATATATATATGTATATATACATACACACACACATATATATTTAGCATTATCTTGTTTTTTATTTATTTATTAAATATATTTAAACCTTTCATTGTGACATATTTAAGCTCTGAGAGTAGTTGCATATTTATTTGGTGACAATGGCTCCTAATAGCCTTGATAGTAACATTACACAGTAAGATTGGACACCTATTGTTTAGGGCCTTAAAGTAGCTGATAAAGAGTTGGCTAGTGGCAGTAATAACTAAGTTATAGTCTGGGCAGAAGGGGGCATAGCTAGTAAACCTGTGCCAGCCTTTCCCAGGTGTGTGTGTGTGTGTGTGTGTGTGTGTGTGTGTGTGTGTGTGTGTGTGTGTGTGTGTGTGTGTGTGTGTGTACTGACATGAAGCACTGGTTGAACATAGAGGGTGGTGGAGGTCTTGGTTTGGCCACCTAGCTGAGATCTCAACCCTATAGCTGTGCCAGTGGAAAGAGTCTTATTGGGGATCTGGAGAAAGAAGTAGAAACCATCCCCAGACTGACTGTGGGGAAACTGCACTTGATGCAGAGAGCTGCATCTGGAAATACTATGTGTACTTGTCACCCCCCAATGTATGCCCCCTACTGGTGCTAGCGGTGAGTATTGAGGCTCCTTGATTTACTAGGCCAGTGGTGGGGCATCACACCACCTACTGAGTCACTTTCCAGAAGTTGGTAGAGTGCCTCTGATGCCCTATTCTTTGCTATTGCAACTCCTTTCTTAGATTGTTAGCCAACCAGTATTTCTTCCTAGTCCATCTTTTCTAGCTCCCATTTTTTCCTTCACTCCTTCTTTCTTTTGATCACTTCCTTGACTTCCACTACTAGCTTTCCTTATGTACCTTATTTCCATACCTGGCTTGGCCACATATTTGTTCTGTCGTCTTGACACATGCTGCTTTGAGTCACTGCTATTCTTCTTCAACTCTGCCTATTTCCTCCCCTTCTTGGGGTGCTAGAGTCCTGCGTAATTCCTTGAACTGTTGTACTTTGTCTCCAGTCAACTTCAAGGTCTTCAGCCTGATCTCTGTTGACCTTAGAGCCTTCTTGCTGCTGATTGTGCCAGCCAGTGGTTTATGCTGTGGGCTGACTTGTTTCACTGGGGATAACTTTGCAATCATGGATTCTACCCCATTGCCTTTTCCTTACTAGGAGGAAGTCTACCTGAGTTGCATGTTGTTTACTCTTGTATCTGATCTTGTGACTGTCTCTCTTTCTGAACCATGTGTTGGCTGCTATCAAGCCATTTGCGAGACAAAAGTCTAGAATGCCTTCTCCTTCTTTGTTCCTGTTTCCCTACCCATGTGGACCCAGGCATTTGTCATATCCTGTTCTGTCTGTCCCAATATATGCATTCAGGTCACCCATTATCAGCACCAGTTCATGTTGTCCTGCTTTATCTAGTAGGTCCTGCAACTGCTGTTTGAATGCACTCTTTTTCTCACTATCATAACCCTGCTGCGGGACATAGGCTGAAATGATGAATATTCCCCTATCATTGCACTGATTGCCATGAGTCTATTCTGCTGACATCCCTCACTGCCTTCTAAAACCTCTCTCTCACCACAATTCCCACACCATTTCTAGCCTGTCCCCCTCCTGAGTAGTAGGCTCGGCTTAGGATCCAAGTGGCTTTGCTGCACTGACCTTCCATCTTGTCTCTTGGATAACAGCTGATAACACTGGTGATCTGTGTTCCTCGTTCCAAAAGTTGGATGATTTGCTTCCCATTGTTAGAAGTAAATCTAGTCTTAATGATGATGATTGCAGTTGTGCATTTGGCATGGCTTGGAGAACTGTTGCTTCATATACTAATGACGGGACTGATGAACTAAATAATGTTAGTCATAGAACAAATAAAACACATTTAGGAAATGATGCATCTGTTTTCTGCAAAGATTATTCAACCCGTATGAAACATAATGATGCCCCTGACAACTTTGGAATCCTGGATGCAAGTATTCAGCAATCTGAGGATTCAGTTTGTTTAGAAGGAAACAAAAAAAAGAAAGAAAGGAAGCTCACAACAAATAACATGGAAGAAAAAGAAACTGATTAACGACTGTAAAGGAAAGAGAATACGTAGGACACTGCTTTGTTATGTAACACACCGGTTACAGGCAATGATGATATTTTTATATCAGAAAACCTTTAGTCTACAGAAAAAAATGTATCATTTTTCCAATGGAGAAGTTAGAAAAAAGAGACAAGGAGTAGGTGGAAGAATTCGGAATTGAATATGGAAGGAGTGAAGAACATTACTGTAAGAAAAAAGAAGAGAAAGACATATGTTGACTGCATGGCTCAAGCTGTGGATTTACAATACCAGCTGGATGAAAATGTAATACACAATGAAAACCTTGGGATTAATAAGACTAATAGTGATGAAGACCTATCCTTCATAACATTTGATAGAGCAGATATTACTGTATCAGAAGCTGAACATTCTTCAGAGCTGGCCAGTAAAGATATTTTTGTAATTGGAGATTCAGTTATTAGAGGAACTGATACGTATATCTGCAGATATTATAATGAACATCTAATAGTGTTATGCTTGCCAGGAGCAAAAATAGAAGATGTGAGACAAGCCCTGGAATGCCTTGATGTAAGGAATTATGGATCTTTTTTTATTCATGTTGGTACAAATGATGTCATCCTCAAGGATTCTCTGACTTAGTAGGGAACTGACAGCCCTCTTAGATAGTATAGCTTGTACTGGTGTTAGGATGTATTTTTCACAAATCACCTATAGAAAGGATAGTCAGGTCACTGTGAATGAAAAGATTTTTTGGGGTAAACACCTACATGGAAAAACTGTCTTGTTTTAAAAAATGGAAATCTGTAGAGCATCCAAGTCTAGTTTTGGGCATGTGTTCAGATAGCATGGCATGCGTTTATTAAGATCAGGGAAGAGAATTTTTGCAGCAGATATTTTGCAATATTTGACACTAAGCAGGATTTTTGCCAGGTTGAAAATTTAACACTTCACAGATAGCAAAATTTGATGCATCTCTGCTGGTTGTTAATGCTAGGAGCATAAAGTTTTTTTATTGGAAAATTTGCTACTTTTCCACAAGATTGATGTTATTGTTTGTAAAACATGGTTAATGAACAATAACTGGAAACCAGTTCTGTCAGGGTATAAATGTTTTTACTGTAACAGACGTTCTAACAAAAAATCAGGTAGAGGTGTTATAATAGGGATTAAAGATTGTTATGAGACCTCTGACTATTACATGTCCAGTGATAATACCAATACTATACACTGTGTAACTGTGACAATAAAGACAAGCCTGGAACATATAACAATTGTTGGAGTGTGTAGAGCACCAAAGTCAAGTGCAGATGACCTAGAGGAATTCATACATTTATTACATGAAACACAGGAGGGAAGAAGAGTATTAGCTGGGGACTTAAATTTACCATAAACAGACTGGAATAATATTGCTTCAACAGTGTTGGTAAGGAAATTATTCACAGCGTATATTCAGGAACAACAATTGCTTTAGATTGGAAAAAAAACTACCAGGGGACGGAACATACTAGACATTGCTTGAGTTCCCAAAGAAATTACTGTAACTTCAAGTTTTACCACCACTGATGTGCAGTGATCATGGGGTTAAAAAGGTTAATTTGTTGCTAGATAATTCTGCCAAACTGAAATCTAAGCCAATACACAGAAGGTTAATTACAGATTATATGGAAATAAAACTGTCACTATGTAAAACTAACTGAAGTAAGATGTGGAAGGAGTAAAGCCTACAAATTGATAAATTGTATGCAGATTCTAAAATTTATTCTCAGACGCAACAGATTATAGCTATATTTACAAAATCTTATGCAAAACAGTTTGGCTCCACAAAAGGGGTGATAAGTTGTCCGAGTGACATCCAGGTAACTCCAGATACTGGAATCAAATTAGATTATATTGAAAAAGAACTGAGCAAACTGGATCCAAACAAAACACAGAGAGGAGACGGAATTAATAATAATGACCTGAGAACACTTCAGTAAGAACTTACAGTACTGTTATATCTATTATTCACTAGGTCATATAAATATGGGGAGACATGCGCTTATTAAGCCTGTCTTTAAGGGAAAGGGGAGTAGGACTAACCCAGAGTCATATAGACCCTTAAGTCTACTTTCATGTTGTAGAAAAATAATGAAAAATGTAATATTGGATAAGTTATTGTCAGAACTGGATAGGCTGGGACTTGAAACCATATATTAGCATGCATGTGTTGAAAACAGATCTATTACCACCTGTAACATGATGTTCTATAACAATATAATAACAGCTGTGAATGAAAAAAATTGTGCTGTGATGTAATTTATATAGATTTAACTTCAGCAGTTGACAGGGTCATACACAAAACACTGATCAATAAATTAGTACAACTAGGTATTGATGTACTCTTGATATGATGGATAGCTGCATGGCTTACAAATAGGACATGGCAAGTATCATACAGCAACTGGACAGGTGAAATCCTTGGTTACAGTCAGGGTGTCTCAAAGGGCTCTGTCCTAGGCCCTTATGGCTTAGTTTGTATCTTTCAGACCTAACTTTTTCATCTGAAATGTTCTACAGTCTGTATGCAGACAACCTGAAATTGGGTAAACTGATTATGTGTTACAGGTAAGGCATGTCTGCAAAATAAGTTGACTAAATTGACCATTTGGGCACAGGAGAATAATATGCTGATAAATATATCAAAAACTAAGCATATGAAATTTGGGAGACATACATTGAAAGGAGAATATTTAATACAGCACACAGTGATTGAAACTGTAGACTCATTTAAGGACCTGGGTATATGGGTAGATTCAGCTATGAGCTTTTCTTATGTCAGCCAGTTGATTAATGATAGTTATAGATCTATAGGTTGCATAAAAAGATTTATAAAGTCTAGGAAATCAAAAATAATTAAGTCATTGTTTGTTAGTTACATTAGACCCAGACTTCAATATGGATACCCTATAAGAAAACAAGCATAAGTAAACTGGAAAGAGCACAGCAGAAATATACCAAGGGCATCCATGGATGTGAATATTTAAGTTATTATGAAAGACTAAATTATCTAAACTTGTACAGTGTCTCTTACAGATATCTAAGAGGAGATCTTATTCAGATATACAGGACATTTAGAGACAACTACCTCTGGGAAATGTTTGGGGTTATCAAAAAGTACTAGAGAATCATGAGACAACCTATGTAGAAGATTATATAGGAATGAGAAGTGTACTAATTGGTTATCTGACAAAGTGGACGATGCATGGAACAGACTAGAAAATTACATTAAAGCAAGTACTAGTTTATATATTTTTAAGAACAGCCTGGACATTTATTATAGGATCAAATGTTTTGGTATATTGGAAAGCTAGTAGGGCATTAATGCACGTGTTTGAAATATTTGCATGTATGTATGTATAGAATGTCCTACCTCCTCTGTATCATCACGTCATCCACTTCCAAGCTATGTCCTGTCAGTGAACCTACATTAAGTGTAGCAATTCTCAGTTCATGTTAGACAGGTTGATTTTACATCTGGCTTTCTCTCAACAGAGCTATCCCAGGACACCCAGGATAGGCAACTAGACACTGGCCAGCCAGTAGTTTATTGACCCAGGGCTGCTGGGCTTTATGGAATGCACACACTGGACATTAGGGGCACATTTACCCCTCCCACTGTTAGCATGGGTCCCTAGTGTAGGTCAAGTCCTCAACCCACTTATCACTGGTAACTACCCATGCCCATTTTGGTTTGGTGACAATAGTCATCATGAACGAATCACCTAGAGCCATATTTTACACCATCGAGTGGCTAGCTCTGTTACTACATGGTGTGCAGTCTGTAATTAATGTTCTCCTATGTTAAGGATACTGCACACCACAGTAGATGCCCAAAACGGTTGGTCTCTACAACTCTTCCCCCTATAGGGCACCATGTAGAGTCTGTGCCGCTGCCCACAGCTCCATTCATTAGTGAGTTCTGAGATGGAAAAACTCAATGTTTTTCGGAGGTTGAGGAACCCCACAGAGACACACTGGGAGCATACAAACTCCAAACAGGTATTGATCGGAGGTGAGGATCAAACTTTGTACTTTGTCATGGGAGGTGAAGACCTTAAACATTATATCAACTGGTCTCAATTTGTTACATAACCAGAGGGGAAAAAAAGAGGATGATGTATTAGCAGAAATGCATAAGAAGATGGTTGTGGAAGAAAGTGTGGTGGTGGGATAGAGGGTAGATATAAAAGAAAAAGGAATTAAAGAAAAATAATTGTGTCATATATTTTGTGTTGGTAACTTGTAAATCATTTTAAATATGAATGTAAAAAATTGAAAAAATAATTTCCTTACTTACAGCAATTTGCACACACAGTATTTCTGACAAAGTAGTCTGCAGGGAATTTTTAAAGTCTGCCAACTCATTAGACTCGCTAATTCATGATTCATGACCAATTCATCAGTTGCCCGTTTCTTCCCCATGACACCTCTAACATTTACAATCTACCTGAGGAAAAATATTTGGAGTCTGTTTGCAGTATAAAAATACCTATGTAACCACTTCCAAGCAAAAATCCTAAATCTTCTAAATTTTGTTGCATATTTGGCAGCCATACATATGTCCTGCCATTGTTTCTTTGTGAATTGCTTATCCAATTGTCCTTACCAATCCTTTCTAACTTCCTCTGATTGGATGTTATAGTTATCATGCAATATTTTAAATGGCCTACTAATTATGCCTTTTTAACAGCAGCTTCTATTCAAGATTCTACTAAAAACTCTACGAGTGCAAGTCTTTCACTTATGACCCCCCCATTCCTATCTGTTTGTCGATACTCTAATATCGTCAATAGGGAAGGCAATCTCTTGCCTGCAATCCAAATATATTCTTGGCCTCTTCCCATTCTACTACCTTTTTCTCTCTAAATATTTGCTTCCCAATACCTTGGTTCCTTTGCCAGTTTTGTCCAGTAAATTCCAGCCCCCTCTTGCCTATTCTGTTTAGGCTCCTAGCATTGATCAGTAACAGCTTCATATTTTCCTTTGTTTGCCTAGTTATGTTAGTAGGTTTATCTGGTTGGAATTGCCTATAATAGGAAAACTGGGGTGGACAATGTCTTTGCCAATAATCAGTACCCTAGATGGGGTAGATGCAAGCAATCTCTGATGAAACAGTATGATCTGCTGATCATATCCTTCCAGGGTAACATATATTGGACTCCATTTGAATGACACCAAGAACTTAGCCAATTAGTGAAGTCAGTTACTTTTGCACATATTGTGGCATTATCCTTAAAGGAAAACTCCACCTTAGGACTAAAAGATTTTTTTCACCCTATCATTGTTTTCTGAGCTATTTTAACACCTCAAAATCACCCTGACTGCTGCTTATAAAATTTTAATAAGTTTTCTACAAAATGGATGGAAATGGGGCTTAACATATCAACATGACCTTATTTTTTCAAGCCTTTCTCTTTCCCATAATTCATTTCAAGTTTGCTTTATATGAGTCTTGCTAGACATAAAGTAGTAGTGGTATATTCCCATACCATTGACAAATAATGGAATTGGTGTCAGACACTGTCATCTTATATACTGTCTGTAACAGGAGTGCTTCTTTTATTTCCTGAATAGCTTTCATTTGTGTGTTTTACAGTATACTAAGGAATTATACAGTTGTAGCCAAAACAGTAGCTAAATTTCATGCCTTTGTTCAAAGTATCTTATTGTAGTTCAAGACGAATTGCCAGCCCCCTCCACCCACACTTTGGTAAATGTGCTGATACTGTAGAAAAAAATATTTTCTAACTTTTCTCTAAATGTCACAGACCAATTTGATACTGCATTCAAGTCATCTTAAAATGTATAAACAACAAGCATTTAAAGTTTAAAACGTAGCATTTCAGTACTGTGATGCTGCTTATGGAAATGTGTCAAAAGAGGTGACAACTAACTTTGAACCACTGACTGATCTAATCACTCAATTTTGCTATGAAAGTCATGGCTTCATTGAAAGTAGCTGTGAATCCGTGTAAGTTATCTTCCTCTCTGCAAAAGACAATGAAAACAGTTTTACACCTCTCTGTCTTGTTTACAGCAGAGTGAGCTCCTGACGTCAGCAGGATTAATTACCTGTATAAGATTGTCAGCAGGACCGGACTACAAATTTTTCTGTCTGTGGTATGCCATGCAGGTGTAGACAAATTATGGGAGAAGTTAAGCTTAAAAAAAAAACAACAAAAGGGTGGTATTTACCTTCTTTTGATTCAAAGGCAAGGAAATTAAAGTTTTATAAAGTACAAACTGGTTTCGGGTACCTACACAATAGTAAGTTCGTACTGTAGGGAGAAAAGCAACCTAAGAATTGAGTTAAATGGTAGGAGAAGGTGGAGTTTTCCTTTAAAGAAAGTAGACTGCTAGGCTCATACCTGCCTTGGACACAGTCTGAGAACCCATCATGTCTGTCATTATATAGTCTAAGAAGGTAGATGTCAAGTCATTGACATCCACATGTACTGTGACAAAGTCATAATAGCACTTGTTGAAAGACTTGCGCATGTTTGTGATCGAGTCTACTTCATTTCATCGAAAACTCATTTCACTGAAACTCAGTTGACTGAGCACAGTGGACTGAAAGCTCACTTCACTGAAAACTCATTTCACTGAAACTCATTTTGTCAAAAGGTATATGCCCTATTCCCCACTGTAGTGTGATCCTGGAGTTAGTATATATAGTAAGGGGGTGTGGGGGGTATCCCCCCACATAGTTTGGGTATATATTGTCTTCTAGAAAGAGTAATTCATTGGACTTGTAAATATCCATGTCTATGGTTTAAAATGTTTAAAATAGGTGGGGGGCTGTTACAGGTCAGCTATTCTATTAATTTTAAAGATAATGTAGTTGAACCAGTACCTTTGAATGATACATACAAAAGTAAGCTGGCCAAACTTTCTAAGTTAATGTACAAATACAAAACTTTGGATATAGAAAATACTTACCTTAGGCAATGCATATTAGAAGGCATTGTTCCCAAGGGTTTAAGCATATGTAAATATCCAAACAATGTTATCTCTGGCAGCATGTTTCATAGAGTTAATAGAAATTTTTAATAGGTGTGGACTTGACATGTTACAATTAATGGTAAAGGAAAATGACAGAATTAAAGAAGAATTACAGAAAGAAATTGAATTTTTAAATGAATTTATTAAGAATGACCTTGTTCACACAATATCATCAGAAAAAGAGAACTGTTACAATATTAGGTCAGAAATTGATGGTAAATGTGATGAGTTGGTTAATAGAAAGATAAAAAAACTGGAAAGAGATATTAAAGATTACAGAGATAATTTGAGCTACGCTAACCCAAAATCATATAACAGGTTTTGGGAGAAAAATGGAAGGGATGAACAAAATGTTTTAAATGCTGATGAGGGAGAACATGTGGGGGAACAAGTGAATGACTTAGATGATTTTTCTGATTACCCCGCTTTGAGATGGTCAGAGAGAATTAAAAATAAAGGGAATTATCAATATCAACAAAACTACCAAACAAATTTTTGGAGAGGGGGAGAAGGGGGAGGGGGAGGTACTGAATATAGTTTGTACTCCCCACCCCAACTTGGAAAAAGATAATATGATAAAACAGGACAAAAATAATGAGCTCAGGTTTACAAAAAACAGTTACAGTATATACAGTTTTAGCGACACAGTGCTGAAGGGTGAGCATTTCAATCTGTTATCCAAAGGACTGAAGTTTACACCTTTTAAAAAAGGAGATGTTACAAAACCGTACTAGATATAAAAATGCTTACAAGAAAAATTAACTTAGGTTTATATTTCCCACAAGACAATACTAACTTCCAGAAGGGACAATATAAATTAAAGAAAAGGAATGTTTTAACCCCCCCCCCCCACATCCTCAAATTAAGAATTTTGAGCAAGTGGTAGAGAAAGAGATTTGAAAAGATTATGCCAAGGTCAAATATAAAGCAAATTTGAATCTTGAAGAGAAAAATGACTTGTCTGATCTTAGGAATAACAGAAAGGTGAGAGTTATGAAACCAGACAAGGGAGGGGGCACAGTTTTAATGGACACACTTCTATATGAAAGCAAAATGAATGATATTTTGATGGATACAAGTAGATATACCAGTGTGTCCAAGAAAGAAATAAAAATAGCATGCAGAAGAATTGACATGGCTTTGGAAGATTTGCATTTGGAGGGTTTAATAGACCAAAATACCCTTAATTTTTTAAAAATGGAGAAGCCTAGCATACCCTCCATTTTTGGAATCCCTAAGATTCACAGGAATAGCATGGAACCCCCGTTAAGACCTATTGTTTCTGCAGAGGGTTAAAAAACCCTCCCACTAGCAAAATATGTAGATACCAAGTTAAAAAGGCTGTGGCTAAAAAGAAAAAAACATTCTCTGGGATTCCTGAGATTTTTTGAGCGGGTTAAAGCAGACCATGTACAATGAAGAAATTTCTTTAACTATTGATGTTGTTGACTTGTTTTCCAGTCTAAAGTAAAATATTCACCAAGGTACGAAAGTTCACTTCAAACATAATCCACAGGTACCACCAAGGATCGAATACCAGCAGTTTTTTTGAAAACACAGCTTTAATGAAAATAAACAAAAACCACATACACTCCAGGCATTAACGTCGCCTATCTACTACGTTTTCATTTGCAAGTTACTTCATCAGATGCAGACAGACTTGTGAACTATTCCTTTTATACTCCCCCTGCTTGGTGAATTGAGTTAATTACCCAATAAATGCATGTTAATTGGCAATTACTACAGAATGCAATAAATATAAAGTGACTCTGTGCATATACAACTTTCTGTGAATGAGAAGTACATATACCACCATTAAAAACCGTGTTACCTATATACTTCTGTCTACAGATTCATGTTAAATCCTTCATAAATTAATATAAAATCATATAAAAATAGGAATGATCAAAACTATCAGCAGCATCAAAATTTTTGGAAGGGAAGAGGAAGGAGGAGGGGGAGATACTTAACAATGTATATATCACCCGCCCCAATTTGGATAATGAGACTATCAAACAAGATGCTACAAACCCATACAGGTTTATAAAAGGAGACGTTAGTATATACAACTTCAGCCATGTTACATTACAGAAAGAACACGTCAACCTCCTCTCTAAGGGGTTGAAATATATACCCTCTAGGAAGGGTGAGTTGACAAAAACCCTACTGGACATAAAAATGTTTACTAGGAAAATTAATTTTGAACTCATTTTTAGTGAGAACAGGAGTCCATTACCGGGTGGGTTAAGGAGAAAAAGTACCTTTAAACCCACTCTTACAACCCCAAATCAAAAACATTGAAAGTATTGTGGAAAGTGAGGTTAGAAAAAACTTCCACAAAGTAAGATACAAAGCTAACTTACAAGAAAATGAAAGCAACATTTTAAATGAATTAAGGCAGGACAATAGCTTAAGGGTAATGAAACCCAATGGGAGGGGGGGGGGGTATTGTTTTAATAGACTGTTTAACCTACGAAGGGAAAATGAATGACATCTTAAAAGACTCTTAAAGATATTCAGTGGTGTCTAGAAATGAAATTAACATTGCCTATAGGACAATTGACATGGCACTAGAAGATCTTTTATTAGAAGGGCTGATAGATGCAAAAACTTTAAAATTCCTGAAAGTAGAGAAGCCAAGAATGCCCGCAATGTTTGGGATCCCTAAAATACACAAAAATGGGGGTGATCCACCACTTAGACCTATTGTGTCAGCAGAGGGATCGAAGACTTTACCGCTAGCTAAGTATGTGGATAGTAAATTAAAAACATTGTGGGCGAAAAGGAAAAACATTTTGAGAAACTCTTGAGATCTCTTAAGATGCTTTACAAAGGAATTGTTTTGTGAAAATATTTCCTTTCTTACAATAGATGTTGTTGATCTGTTTTCATGCATTCCCCATCAAGAAGGCCTCATATTGTTAGAAGAAATTATATATGAGGATGGCTCACTTACACATGACGAATGCACTGTTGTTATGCA
Organism: Protopterus annectens; assembly: GCF_019279795.1. NCBI lineage: Eukaryota > Metazoa > Chordata > Ceratodontiformes > Protopteridae > Protopterus > Protopterus annectens. Next base: position 751,329,004 of record NC_056749.1, read on the forward strand.
ATTAATTGACCTAGTTTTGAAGTACAATTTTATCTATTTTTAAGGAAAATTGTTTCACCAGACAAAAGGTGTGGCAATGGGGGCAGCGTGTGCCCCCACATACGCAAACCTAGTATTTAGCAAAGTGGGAAGAGAAAGTAGTACTAAATTCCATATATAGTGATAACTGGATTTTATATAAAAGATTTTTAGATGACATATGTATTTTATGGACTGGGCCTGTGGAAATTATTAATGATTATATTGTATTTTTAAACAATACCACTGATTTTTTAGAATTTACATATAGTATTAGTCAAGAGAGACTACAATACCTGGACATTGAAATATATAAAGAGAATAATTAATTCAATTCCAAAGTATTCAGAAAGAGTACATATTCAAAATAATAGTTCACACCTCACTCATAAGAAAAATATTGTCAAAGGGCAGTACATAAGGTCAAGCAGGATGACTTCGAATAATGAGGAGTTTTTCAAAGAAATGGGTTTACTAAGGCAGTTCTTTACAGCTAGGGAATATCCAACTTGGTTGATAGACCAGGTAGAAAAAGAGGTATGTGAAAGAAGGCAGGACAAATTTAGGCCTATTTTGGGTATTAGCCTTGACAACCAAGAGAATGGGAACCAAGTTAAACAGGATACATATGGAAATGCCTTAGTAATAGAGTATAACGGAAGCTCCAGCTTGGTCAGGTCTATACTAAACACGGAGTGTAATAGATTTGTTGCACTTACAGATCTTGAAAAGATACCCAAGAGAGAATTAAAAGTGTTTTTTAGAAATTCATTGAGTTTGAAAATTTTATTAGAGAAAGAAATAAGACAGAATAGTGCAACAAAGAAAAGGAAAGGATTTGTTAAGTGTGACCACTGCTCCAAATGTAGCCATATAATAAATAAGGAAAGTATATTTTTGGAAAGTAGGAACATAACTATTATGAGTAAGGAATATAGTAACTGTGATTCCAGTGGCTTGGTCTATTTAGGTATATCAGAAAAAATGTAGACCATCAGACAACGGTGTACTGATAAATAAAATCTCTCTTTATTATGCCATAAGGCACATAAAAAGGAGAAAGCCTAAAGTCCACAATCCAAACCGGTTTCGGCTTACATATCAAGCCTTCATCAGTGAAAAAAAGAAAACAAAAAAGGACTAAAAACTGCCTGCCTTATAAAAGGAACACCTGTCAATCATCATTACAAACAATTAGCAAACTACAAATACTCATTTAAACCAGGGGGAAACAAGCCACCCAAATTAATAATCCATCTTTTCTCCAATTTATTAAGAATGTCATGCCAACCAAAAACCCTTGTGCTATTACCTTGAATTTTATAATGATAGTAAAGTTAAAATTAGCACTATAATGTTTCAATGTATGTTTGTATAGAGCATTATTAGCTCGTTGGTGCCTAATATCAGATAAGTGTTCTGCAATTCTAAACTTGACAGGCCTAGATGTCTGCCCCACGTAGAATGCAGAACAACTGCATGTAGCTAAGTAAATGACCCAATCAGACTGGCAATTGACAAAAGCAGAAATATTATAAACCATACCAGTATTGCAGCTGGTGAAGCTCTTAGTTTTGTTGATCTTAACACAATATACAAAGTGGCCACAAGGGAAGCAACCACTAAGACGGTCACCTAATAGTATTCTCTGGATATTGGCTCCTTAGGGGTATTGCCCCTTCTTATAATGATTGAAGAGGGCACCCAAGTTCCTACATTTTCTAAAAGAAAACTCACACTTATTACCAATAAAGTCAGACAGTCGTTCATCAGCCAGGAGAATGTTCCAATTGCGTTGTACACTATTAATTTTTTATTAGCAGTGTGCTTGTATAACATTAGCTATGTACAAGTTTAGACTTCAGTTTTCATAGTCTATTGTGTACAACTATTTAAAACAGGTTAAGGTTGAATTTACTCATTTAACTTCTATGTCTTTAGTCATTTCATTTAATATAAGTTTTTTTTCCATTGGTTGCCCATATTATGCCTTTTGGGGGTGATATCCCTTGCCTTCTTATATTCTTTTGCCCAGATTTTGTGATTGGGTTGTAGGGGAGTTTTACTGTGACTTTGTATTTTGGATTACAGGAGTTTGCCTTTGGTCCATTTTTTTTCTTTTTTCCTATCCAGCTAATAGCATTATGGCAGACTGTTGATGGGTGACCCTTCTGAAAAATGTTCTGGGTAGTGCCAATCACTCTTTTGTATTGACTGATATTGTCCCTTTGAATTTGGGACTCAGTACTTTGGGTGATTTCTATTGATGCTCCATTGAGATCTTTGTATTATTCTGCTACTGTTGTCCGGCCCTAGTTGCTTTTTGGTTGTTGGACTGGACGCAGTTTATAATTTTGGAACGGTAAGATAAGGCTCCTTTGATAGGGCCTTATAGTTTCCAAAACAGATATTTTGTGAAGTGTTAACCACATTGAGGGTCATTGTTTTTTTCAGTATAATATTCTTAATTTTATGCATTTTTGATATGGATATTAATGGACTGTTGCAAAGGCTTGCTTCTGATCACAATGATTTGGCCTTTTTTGGGCTAGATGATGCACATCCTGAACAGGACCACTGTACTTCTACCCCTGATCAGGAATCATGTACTTCCCTTTTTTCCAAACTGGGCAAAAGCATGAAACTATTACGTAGCAATGTTTGGCACTTAAGATTATTTAAGGCCTATAAGGCTAAGGATATCACCCCTCGGGGTCTTAGGGTTAAGGTCCAACCATTGGTTCATAATCCTAATGAGAATCTAATGAAGGCTTGGGGTGCAGCCCAACATAAGGCCACAATGGGACTTGTTGAGGTCTTAATTAATCATTATGAGGCGACTATTGATCAGGATTTAATTGAGGTTACTAACATGTGTGAATCCATAAGGAGATTTGAGGGGCAACCTTTATTTGTTTCCCTTCTTAATAAACTTAGGGATGAACTGTTGGTACATGAAACACAACTCAAAGAAAAGAAAAAACATACATTTTTGAGAGATTTAACTGACTATTCAAGTGGGGACCCTTTTTCCAAGACATATGCTAAACATGTTAGATTTCAGAGTTCACCTCGGTCTGTTGCCAGGAGGAAGAGGCCACGTTCTATTTTAAAACAATCAGGGCCACAGTATGATACTTCAGCTGAGGATTCTTCCTCTGCTGTGGAATCTGATGTGCAGGGCACCACAGATTCCCCCACACCTAAGAGAAACAACATTACCCCTTTAGGCATACACAAAGGAGTGGGGGAAGAAAACAGAAGCGTAGTACAAGATATTGAGGGCCTGTTGTGCATGTTTGCCCAGAAGTGAAGAATTGTAATGTGCTTAATATTTCTTCTTACACCTTATCACCTACGCATATTGAAATTCTTAATAAACAACTTTCTTTTATTCCTGTTTTTTTTGTTCCAGAGGATAATTTTGCTAATGATATTCTTTCCATTTGTAGCTTTTGAATTTAAGACTTTTCTTTTAGGATAAGACTAATATTGGTTCTTCTGAGGATTTTTGCTACAACAAATCCACATTTTCACCACCTATGAACCCTAATGTTTTGCTTTTTCAAAGAAGTGTGCTTAGGGACTTACACTTTGATGGTAGGGAACACCAATTTGGCCATAATAATGTCTCAAAGATTGAATCTGATTGTATACAAGAGTTGGCTTCCAGTCATGAATTGGTAATTTTGGCGCTGATAAAGGTGGAGCGGTGGTCATACAAGATTGGGCCAAATACAATAGGGAGGCGCTGAGACAGTTATCTGATGTTTGTTATTATATTAATTTGCCCTTTGATCCTACGGCTTCTTATAAAAAACAAATTGATAATTTTTTATCTTCAGCTTAGGAGGAAGGCATTATTTCTCAGTTTATCAAACAGCAATTGACTGTCGCTGACCCGGTCCTGCCATACATCTATTTTTTTACCTAAAGTGCATAAAAATTTGGATAATCCACCGGGGAGGCCCATTGTGTCTGGTCGTGGTTCATTAACCAAACCTTTATCTCAGTATTTAACTAAATACTTAAAACCTTTGCTCCCACTTATTAGATCTAGGATTCAGGATACAACCGAATTCCTACAGATTGTTTCTGACTCACAACTGGAACCTGATTGGTTATTATGCAGCCTTGATGTATCATCATTATATACGAACATCCCCCATTGTGCCAGTATTGAGGCTTTGAAATATTGGTTGGAGTTTTCTGAACTATATACCCCAAGCTTTTTAATACATTTCTACTAGAAATGACTGAACATGTCCTGACGAAAAATGTTTTTTTGTATCAGGATATCATCTATTTACAGATTAGAGGAACAGCTATGGGTGCTTCTTTTGCCCCGATTTATGCTGATTTATTTATGGCTTTTTTAGAACTTCAATTACTCTATGATTCTAATCATAACATTTTTCTGCAGGACATGGACATATGGAGGTGCTTTTTGGATGATTGCTAGTTGGTTTGGAGGTCGGATTTTATGTATCTTCAGGAGTTTGTTGATTATCTTAATTCAAATAAGTGGGGAATTCATTTCACGGTTAATTATAGTAAAAATGAAATGATTCCTTTTGGATGTGTTGGTCATTAAGAATTCTGATAACACCTTAAAAACTGTGGTTCATCGAAAGTTTCCCCAATACAACTCCTACCTCCATGCCACCAGCTATCATCCACCTCATATATGTCGTAATATACCCAAGTCTCAGTATATGAGGGTTAAACGCATTTGTTCAGACAACTCTACTTATTCAACACTACTTATTCTTACTGGGCAGCCGCGGTGGTGCAGCGGTTAGTGTTGTCGCCTCACAGCAAGAGGTTCTCCGGTTCGATCCTCGGCTGGGGTGCCTTCTGTGTGGAGTCTGCATGTCCTCCCTGTGGCCACGTGGGTTTCCTCCGGGTGCTCCGGTTTCCTCCCACATCCCAAAGACATGCTGTAGGTGGATTGAACACTCTAAATTGGCCCTAGGTGTGTGTGTGTGCGTGCATGTGTGTGTGCCTTCCATGGAAGGTTGGGCGCTGGGCTGGCAACTCGACACTGTAAAACTCCACTGCCAATCATGAGCAGACAGGTGATCCGCTGTGGCGACCCCTAACTGGGAAAAGCCGAAAGAAGAAGAAGACTTATTTTTACTGCTAGGTTCATTCAAAGGGGCTATAAATTGGGGCAAGTATTGACTGCTAGGAATTCGGTTGAATCTGTGCAGCGGGAACAACTGCTGAATTATAACAAGGTTGAGCCTAATAATACTTCGGTATTGTGTTTAACCACTACTTATGGTCGTAATACCGCTAGATTTATTAATAGTGTACAACGCAATTGGAACATTCTCTTGGCTGATGAACGACTATCTGACTTTATTGGTAATAAGTGTGAGTTTTCTTTTAGGAAAGGTAGGAACTTGGGTGCCCTCTTCAATCATTATAAGAAGGGGCATTTTCCCTTAGGGGCCAATATCCAGAGAACACTATTAGGTGACCGTCTTAGTGGTTGATTCCCTTGTGGCCACTGTGTATATTATGTTAAGATCAACAAAACTAAGAGCTTCACCAACCGCAATGCTGGTATGGTTTATAATATTTCTGCTTTTGTCAATTGCCAGTCTGATTGGGTCATTTACTTAACATTTACTTAGCTACATGCAGTTGTTCTGCATTCTACGTGGGGCAGACATCTAGGCCTGTCAAGTTTAGAATTGCAGAACACTTTATCTGATATTAGGCACCAACGAGCTAATAATGCTCTATACAAACATACATTGAAACATTCTAGTGCTAATTTTAACTTTACTATCATTGATAAAATTCAAGGTAATAGCACAAGGGTTTTTGGTTGGCATGACATTCTTAATAAATTGGAGAAAAGATGGATTATTAATTTGGGTGGCTTGTTTCCCCCTGGTTTAAATGAGTATTTGTAGTTTGCTAATTGTTTGTAATGATGATTAACAGGTGTTCCTTTTATAAGGCAGGCAGTTTTTTTATCCTTTTTTGTTTTCTTTTTTTCACTGATGAAGGCTTGATATGTAAGCCGAAACCAGTTTGGATTGTGGACTGTAGGCTTTCTGCTTTTTATGTGCCTTATGGCATAATAAAGAGAAATATTATTTATCAGTACACTGTTGTCTGCTGGTCTACGTTTTTTCTGATTTGCTTTTTGAGACCTGGCATTTGCCTTATGTGCAGGGACTGTGTTTTCTGCTATTTAGGTATATTTCAGGTTTGCCAAGCATTTTATATTGGCAAGACAGAGCATAAACTTCGAAGAAGAATATATGAACATATGTATGAAATCCAGATTCACAAAGACACTAACGCCCTATTTAAGCATAAACAAAAATGCAGTGAAGCTTATTACTTGAGCAGGTAAAAATGGATGAAAGGGGTGGTCTATGGGAAGAAACCATAGAATATAAAGAGTTATGGCGGCAGATCACCCTCCAAGTCAACAAATTTCCTGGACTTAATGACCACATTTCAATTGCCCCTGTGTTTAAATTAAAGGCGGCAAAATTGTAACAATGGTTTGAAACAGAAGAAAATGTTTGGTTTTGATTTTTGCAATATGTACATGACTTAACTTTTATAATAACTTTTATATTATGCATTTATATGTGTATTCATACAAAAATATTTTAGAAATTTTATAATGGAAATAGTTTTAAACAATTTTTGTATGATTATATTTATTTGTATACAGATGCTGATGCCAATTCAGGATGCAATTTTATGTTCAGAGTTCAAGGTGTTATGATAGAATGGACACTAGAGACGGCTTTAAGACCATTTTCTATATTTTACATGCCATCCTTTTAAATAAGTCTTAAAAGTTTTAAAGTACATGATTTTATATTAATTTATGAAGGATTTAACATGAAACATGAATCTTTAGACAGAAGTATATAGGTAACATTGTTTTTAATGGTGGTATATGTACTTCTCATTCAGAGAAGGTTGTATATGCACAGAGCCACTTTATATTTATTGCATTCTGTATTAATTGCTAATTAACATTTTTTTTCATTAGGTAATTGTTTCAATTCACCAAGCAGAGGGAGTATAAAAGGAATAGTTCACAAGTCTGTCTGCATCTGATGAAGTAACTTGCAAACAAAAATGTAGTAGATAGGAGATGTTAATGCCTGGAGTGTATGTGGTGTTTGTTCATTTTCATTATAGCTGTGTTTTCAAAAAAACTGCTGGTATTCGATCCTTGGTGGTACCTGTGGATTTTGTTTTCCAGTATCCCACACATAGAATGTATGAAATTACTGGAAGAAATTATTTTTGAGGATGAGTTAACATATAATGAAAGTCTAGTATGCTTACAGTTGATGGAATTGATTTTAAAGTATAATTTTATGTACTTCAAAGGTGAATTTTATCACCAAATGAAGGGAGTAGCAAAGGGGGCAGCATGTGCCCCTACATATGCAAACCCTGTCTTGGCTATGTGGGAAGAAAAAATGGTCCTAAATTCAATATATAGGAACTGCTGGACCATGTATAAAAAGGTTTTTGGCCCCAAGAGAAAAAATATCTTATTTTATCATTTACTTGAATAGTACTACCTCATTTTTAGAATTCACCTATAAGGTATCTTATGACAACCTGCAGTATTTGGATGTGGAAATCTGAAAGGAAAACAATGAGTTAAGTCTAAAATATCTAGGAAAAGCACGTTTTCAAACTCATACTTACACTTTAACAGTGCCCATCCTGTGCACTATAAGAAAAAATTTATAAGATCATGTAGGATGACTTCAAGTAATATGGAGTTTGAAAAAGAAACATGTTTTCTGGACAGGTTGTTTAAAGACAGATCATATCCAGAAGAGATGATTAATCAAGATAAAAAAGAAGTATGTGAAGGGAGGCTCGACAGATTCAAACCGATTTTGGGTTTAGATGAAAAAACAGGGTGTCCTTTACAGACCGTAAATGTGGAGCGATTTGAAAAAGCACTGGTTTTAGAATACAGTGGGAGTGCTAGTATGATTAGGAAAGTTATTGGGCAAGAATGGGATAGATTTATTGGATTTACAGACCTGGACAAAATTTCTAAGAATAAGTTAGATTGTTAACAAAAATTCATACAATTTATTAGAAAAAGAATGTGAGCATGAACAATTAAACAGGAAGAAGGTAGGAACATATAGATTTGGGCATTGTACACAGTGAAGTTATATAGTAAACCAAGAAAATTTGTTTCTAGAGAGTAGGAATGTTTGGTTATATGGAAAAGAATACCACAATTGTGATACTAGTGGTTTAATATATCTAGCAGTGTGCCAGGAATGCCAGTCATTCTATGTTGGAAAGATGGAAAGAAAGTTAGAGGCGCATTTACGAGCACTGCTATGATGTGCAAACAAGAAAGGAAACCAATGCTCTGTCTAAGCACAAGCAGGTTTGTGTAAAAACCCACTATCTATTTTTTGCATTAGGAAGGGTAAATAAAGATATACAGGGTGGACCATGGAAAGAAAGGATTGAATATAGGGAACTATGGTGGCAGGTCATGTTACAGGCCAATATGCCTCCAGGACTTAACGAAAATATCTCTAAGGAGTGTGCAGTTAGAACTTGTCTGAATGAAGACTGCTGGAACAGGGCTCAGTTTTGAGCTTTTTTCTGATTAATTGAGTAACTTGTTTAAATCAGTTTGTTCGTTTTCTATTGTTTATATATATATATATATATATATATATATATATATATATATATATATTTTATATATATATATATATATATATATATAGATAGATAGATAAATAAATTACACTTTATTCATCTGCTTTTACTGTATTTCTGTTTCTTCCTACTTTATTACTAGGGGCATTGACTACAACTCTGATCTGAGATATATAACAATAAGTATCCTTTTCTGTGCATTTAAAGTGTTTTTTTTTTATTGTATCTGCTTTATTTTCTGGAAAACAATATATATATATGTGTATATATATATATATATATATATATATATATATATATATATATATATACTTGTTTCCCACCTTTCTAAGCTAGTATAGTCCAGGTTCAGGTTAGTGCTGAATTCAGGGATGTGTTACAAGTCTTTGTGTTACTTGGATAAAAGGAAGTTTCTCTGTTCACCTGTGAGAGAGGGGAGCTTTGAGCAGCCTATTTGTCCCCGGAGGAGTGGTTTCAGCCCAGAAATTAGTAGTTTATTGGCCATTTTGGGCTAATTTCTATCTCTTTCATTTCCCTGCTATAAAAACTGCATTTGCCTGGTTTTGCGTGCCGGGCAGTGCCGGTTAGCTAGGGTATAACTATTCCCGGCTCCAGCAAGTCTCCTCTTCAATTTTTCCCTTGGAACTAGACAAACTTTCAACTTAAGCACTCAAATCATTAATTTTTCAGCCCAGCACTTGCTCAAGACTCATAACAAGCACTTATAAACCCTAGCACTAGACCCTCCTATACTTACAGAAGGACAAGGCTCTCTATTCAACCTTACCAGACAATCAGTAATACAGTTCACTGTACCTATCCAGACATGTCCAAAGGGCAGTTTCAGGTGTACTCTCCAGTCCAACTGGTGAATCTGGACATTTTGAGGCAATGTTACAACTGCTTCATGTACATAGACAACCCTCTCCTCCTACCACCAAACACTAATACATGCGAGAGATGCAATTAAACAACCAAACTGGAGGCTAAGCTCTCTCAACCCAAGACTGGATCAGACTGTCAAGAGGAGAAGGGAAATACTTACATCACACCGTCAATCTCACATAGACCCATTAAACCAGCACTGGTACAAAAACACACATAAATACATGAAAACATACTTGGAGGCTCTAAATAAAAATCTGCAAAAGCAACAGAGACCTCCAAAGCAGACATCCAAGCAACCTCTACCCCCCAACACAAACCATGAAACACATATTTTACAAATCCACTGTGCCACACAATCACAGCCCTTAAGGCAAAATAACATACCCAACACACTAGTAATAGGTGACTGTATAGTCAGGCACACTGATGTCCCACTCACTAGGCTGAATAAGGAGAAGGTTACTGTTAGCTGCCTGTCAGGTGCCAGGATCCACCACATAACACAAGCACTCGGGTCACTCCAGAACAAGTACAAATACGACTCTGTCTTTGTCCATGCTGGTGTGAATAACCTGAGCCATACCTCCCTGGACTACATGAAAAGAGACATGGAAGACCTCTCTGATCACGTAGCCCAGGCCGGTATGACTTTGACCCTGAGTAGCATCCTGCCCTCACCAAGAATGATACCACGGTATAAAGAAAAAATGATCAATTTCAACAATTGGCTAAGTTTCTGGTGTCATTCAAAGGGGATCCAGTGTCTGTCCGCCTGAGATGATATGCTCGACAAGCCACACTGCTTCACCAGAGATGGCTTGCACCTGTCACTCTTAGGCTTTCGAATACTGGCCAAGGCTCTTGCCACCCCCATAGTGCCTTTTTTAGGCAAGGCTCAAAAGGCAAACCCACCACCGTAAATAGCACAAGTAACAAAAAACTGAGGGTAATGCTACTCAATGGCAGAAGTCTAAACCTCAAAATGCATGCACTCGAGGCACTCCTCAGTATGGAGAAAATCGATATATGTGCAGTAACAGAAACCTGGTTTAAGGCTCCAGAGAGCACCCCAGCACTACCAGGCTACAATGCATACCATACATTTTGGCCACAGAACCTGGACCGAAATACAAAAAGTGGGGGTGTATCCATATTCATCAAGGATACCCACACCTCCAGGTTAGTGGCACAGCACGATGCTTCAGAGATCACCCACGTGCAACTAACAACGTGCAAAACTGCAATTCAAATTGTAGCTTGCTACAGATCACCCACCATGCCCCAGGACCCCCATTCCGTGTTTCTGGAAACACTGGTAAACATAAAGATCCTACCAAACACCCTAGTAGGGTGATTTCAATTACCCAAACATTAATTGGGAGAACTACTAACTCCCTTGCCCAACATTTCCTATAATTTATAAACTCAAATGCTCTGGATCAAGTGGTCAACACTCCTACCAGAGGTGACAACATATTGGACCTGGTCATCACCAACATGGGCAACCGGCATTCCACACTGGAGGTCAACCCCTCACTGGTTAGATCTGACCATAAACAATTCACTCTGGATATCCACATTCTGCCCCCACCCCCGGTCAAGGAAACCACTGTGAAAAACTTTTCAAAAGCAAACTTCACGTTGCTTAAGACTGAGGTGGAAAGTATAAAGTCCCCATGCTAAAGGATAATACTGTTCAAGCTGCAGAATCCTTTACTAATGCATTCTACTGGTGCCTACATGAATGCATGGATTGTGCTATCCTAAGCAAAACCAATACTCACTCCTCCAAGAAAAGGACCCCTGCCATAAACAAGCTATACAATAGAAGGAGGAAACTAGTACAGAAAAGAGTAAAATCCCAAAAAGGGAAGACATCCCTGATCAATATCAGCAAGAAACTATGATTCCCTCATAAAATCATCCAAGGCTAGCTTCAAAAGAAAAATTGCCAAGGACTCCAAAGATAACCACAAGGCATTCTTTAGCTGTATCAAGAATCTAAGTGGCAATGCTCAGATCTACTCGGAGTTAGTGCAGAATGGCACAAAATACACTGAACCGACTGATATCGCCAACATCCTGGCAGACAGGTTCAGTGCAAACTTCACCCCCCCTCACTCCCAAAAGGGCCCATAACCATGCCAGAAGAATGTAGAGCCCCTGAAATCACAGACACTCAGGTTACAACAGCCCTCTCCAAAGCCAAAAACACAGCATCAATGGGACTGGACGGTGTCCCAGGCTGCATCCTACACAAGCTCAAAGACAAACTAACCCCTCACCTAAACACACTGTTCAAACTCGGCCTGTCCACAGGCTACGTACCCATAGAGTGGCACACAGCAACAGTTATTCTGCTCCACAAAGGTGGAGCCACAACAGATCCCCAGGAAGTATCGCCCTATAAGCCTGACTAGCTTGATCTGCAAGGCTATGGAGTGCATCATCATGGAACTCATTAACAGAGACATTGGGAACCTCCAAATACTGGACCCTACCCAGTTCGGCTTTGTTAAGGGCAGATCATGCCTCCTAAACCTGGTGGACTTCTTTGAGACAGTTACCAAGGCTATAGATGTGGGAAAGGTGGTACACACAACCTACCTAGACCGCGCAAAAGCCTTCAACACCATTCCCCATTCTGGTATTATAGACAAGCTCACCAGCCTGAACATAAACCCCTATGTCACAAGATGGGTTGCCAACTGGCTCACGGACAGAACCCACATGTTGAGAGTTGCGGGAGCTTGGTCCATCTCTAAACTGGTTACAAGTGGCGTTCCCCAGGGCTCAGTCCTATGACCCCTTCTGTTTGGCATATACTTCTCAGAGGTACAGGCAAGCACAGGAGGACTATGGCTGACCAAGTTCTCAGATTACTGCAAACTAGGGGTATAATTTACTCTCTGGCTGACACAGACATCCTCCAAAAAGGTCTCACTGAGATGGACACCTGGTGTCAAAATCATGGCCTCGAGCGAAATGCCAAAAAGTGCATAGTCATCCCCTTTGGAAAAAACAAAATACCCACAAACTACCACATAGGTGGTAGTCCCCTAAATACAGAAGACATAATAAGGGATCTGGGGACCCAAGTACACAGTAATCTCTCCTTTGATAATCACATTGCCAAAGTGGTTAGAAAATCCTTCTATGTGGCCCACCTAATCACAAAAGGGTTCGCATCCAGATCAAAAGAGGTCATTGTGCCCCTCTACTCATCACTCATCAGACCCATCATAGAGTACAATACCCCATTTAGGATGTGCCTTACAAGGCACCTGCAACAGCTGGAAAGACCACAGAAGTACCTCACCAAGAGGATTACTGGACTCAGACAGATGCCCTATGGAGTTCGACTGAAGAAACTCCAGCTGTACTCGGTTGCATACCGCCTACTCAGAGGTGATCTCTGCTTGACATGCAAGGCCTTGTCCAACCCAGAATTGATGGACATGCTCCACCTAAAGAAAACCATATCCCCTCGAGCCACACGCTCTAGGGATCTAAACCTCACCACAACAATAAATAGGATGTGCTGGAGGGATAGATTCCTGTCCCAGACACTTTCCATGCTTTGGAACAAGATTCCATTCTACATTAGGCAGAGTTCCTCGCTAACACTCTTCAAGAGAAACCTTGATGAGTGGGTGGGAAACAGAAAGTTTACCCCGGGCCGAGGATCACTTTAGTGGCTCTGCTGGACAGAGGCACAGGGAACTAATCTAAGGGGGTGACGAAAGCCAACACATTCTGACTAGGCTTATAGATGCCTTCGGGCAGATAGCCTAGTACCTACCTATGAACCTATAGTTCCCTTATTAAAAATTAGATCCACCAAGTTATAATTGATTTCTGTTAACACTTTTGTTATATGTACATGGTCGAACCTATTCCTAGAATATCGTTATAATTCTCTTGTACCTTTATATATAAATTCTTTTTATGTAAACTTATGTACAAGTTTTAAATAAGATGGTGTTATATTTTTATGTATCCAAGGATTTTGGTTTTAACACAGAATGTTGTTACAGAGGTCTCGCACATCAAAAACCTTTAAGAGAAAGCACACATGTATTACTCAAAAAGATCACTAGAGGGCGCTCAAACATAAGTTTTGTAGTGTCAATTCCTACATTTTATATGTAGTATTAACAGGAATAGATTTATTTATTTATTTAAACAAAAAGGCGCTGGAATGCAACTTTAATCGTGCAAATGATAAACAGAATATAAGATCACTGCAGCAAAACTGAGATGTAAACAGCTGTTGAACCACAAATCCTTCAGCAAAAATTACAATACTGCCACTATTGCAATCCAAACTACAGACTAAGGCACCAGTCTAGGCAGAAATCACACTGCTTATGGAAAATTTCAGTAATAAATGACTAGATGAAGCTCAGATCCTGCATTAATTCCCAATCCTCCCACAATTTTGAATGACTAAGATTGCAGACTAAGTTCCAAGATACAAACTGATAACTTTTACAAGCAGTTCTACTTATGAAGATAGAAGTGCTGTATAACGTATAAATGCTACTCAGATCTTGCAGTAATTCACAGTTTTCCCATAACTTCAGATGAAGCTACAAGACTAAGGTCCCAGAACAAGTTAAAAATGCAAAACAGATGCCATCCATGTCTTGTTGTTGTTCTTCTTTTGGCTTTTTCCGGTTAGGGGTCGCCACAGCGGAACTCCAGTCCACTAATGAAGGGCAGTAGACTTTTATGGTGCCGAGGTGCCAGCCCAACACCCAACCTTCAACGAAGGCACGCCTATTCACGCATGTCTTTCAAATGCCACTCGACCGCGTGGAGGACATGCAGACTCCATACAGAAGGTGCTAGATGCCATCCATGTCTAAAACACAGAAAAATTTTAATTAAAAAAAAAAAACAGAATCACCACACAGATCACTAAAAGTGTTACTGAAATATTCAAGTGGAATTGAAATAAAAGTTTTTTTCTTCCCTTTTTGATGAAAATTTCATGGCTCACAGTTCAGGGCTTTCTGCTCTTCTCAGAGTTTTGAATAAAAGACCAAGGGTGGATGTGGCTCTGGGCTGGTTATTGCAGATAAGATTGAAGGGGTCCAATCAAATAAAGCCAGGAAGTGGAACCCTATGACTTCAGAACCAGTCCATTCAGAATCAGTCAGGCTGCCTCTGCTTGGTAAAGGGTGCCTGTTAAAAATCCAAGCATTATAATTGCCATCCTCAGAGCAGTGAGAATTTGAATGGAAACATGGGGAAGTTAATACTAATTCTGCGACTGTGGTTGGTATCTCAAAGTATTTTCCATAGTGTGAGATTTGATTTTCGAGTTAGTGCATCTAACTAGAGCATGTGTGTGGATATAACTCTTCAGTTTTGGAGGCTGCTTTTTCATTGAAGCAGATTTAAATTTTCAAAGTATTTTGACTGACAGTATCTGGTTTCACACTTTTGATAGGGAGCCCTTGGTGAGAGCCTGAAGCTCCACCATGTATGTCTGGCCCGAGCCACTGTCTGGTTAGTGACAGCTATCAAGTTCACAGCTACTGTTGGGTTGCAGTCTATATTTGCATTTAGTATGTAGCTTACTCAGCACTTGTTTCTTTTTGCGGTTCATATTTAACAACATTTGTGTATATATCACACATTATTCTTGGTGTTTATTCCTGGTCTTATTCTGCCATATATAGTGCATGCATTTAACTTGCATATAACAAATGCTGCTATGTGGTGTTACATCATGAAGTACCTTGCCTTCTGTTGCTGTCTACAGATGTCTGTGAACTGCACAGTCATTTTATAACCTTTTACCTGTAAGCTGGCCTTTTTGCATGGCATTTTATTTGGTTGTCGTCCCTCTTATATTCTTATAAATGTCCTCCTCTTAGGACGGTGCAGTGGAGCAGCAGGACGGCTCAGTGGTGCAACGGTTAACATTGTCGCCTAACAGCAAGAGGTTCTCTGGTTTGATTCTTGACTGGGATGCCTTCTGTGTGGAGTCTGCATGTCCTCCTTGCATTCATGTGGGTTTCTTCTGGCTGCCCCGGTTTCCTCCCATGTTACAAAGACATGCATCTGGAGAATTTCTCCCCAGGCCTCCGCTGAAAATTGTCTTGTTCCAAATCGGACTTTCCGGTAAACAAATGTTAAATAAATAAATATAAGTAACCAAGCATATCGTATATATATGACACTTTGTGAAGCTGCATACTCTTGTAAGTCACAATAAGAAAGCTAGCTGGCCTAGTTTGAGTCATATACTAGCTAAAACAATCTCTCAATTGCCAAAGAGATGGTGAGAATCACTCACTTGCCTGTAAGGGAAACAAATAAGAGGGATAAAATTGATCAGTCACAGCATGAAGTTATGGGAAAGAGTAGTGGAAGCAAGGTTAAGAAGGGACGTGATGATTAGTGATCAGCAGTATGGTTTCATGTCAGGAAAGAGCACTACAGATGTGATCCTTGCTCTGAGAATGTCGGAAGGAGTTGCATTGTGTTTTTGTAGACTTAGAGAAAGCATATGACAGGGTGCCTAGAGAGGAGTTGTGGTATTGTATGAGGAAGTCAGGAGTGTCAGAAAAGTATGTAAGAGTGGTACAGGATGTGTACGAGGGTAGTGTGACAGCAGTGAGGTCTGCGGTGGGAGTGACAGATGCGTTTAAGGTGGAGGTGGGGTTACATCAAGGATCAGCTCTGAGCCCTTTCTTATTTGCAATGGTGATGGACAGGTTGACAGACGAGATCAGACAGGAGTCCCCATGGACTATGATGTTTGCAGATGACATTGTGATCTGTAGTGAGAGTAGGGAACAGGTGAAGGAGACCCTGGAGAGATGGAGATATGCTCTAGAGAGAAGAGGAATGAAGGTCAGCAGGACTAAGACAGAATATATGTGTGTGAATGAGAGGGAGGATAGAGGAATGGTGAGGATGCAAGGAGTAGAGGTGGCGATGGTGGATGAGTTTAAATACTTGGGGTCAATAGTTCAGAGTAATGGTGAGTGTGGAAGAGAGGTGAAGAAGAGAGTACAGGCAGGATGGAGTGGGTGGAGAAGAGTGTCAGGAGTAATTTGTGACAGACGAGTACCTGTAAGAGTGAAAGGGAAGGTCTACAAGAGGGTAGTGAGACCAGCTATGTTATATGGGTTGGAGACAGTGGCATTGACAAAAAGGCAGGAGTTTGAGCTGGATGTGGCAGAATTAAAGATGTTAAGATTTGCACTGGGTGTGACGAGGGTGGATAGGATTAGGAATAAGTATATTAGAGGGTCAGCCCAGGTTGGAAGGTTTGGAGACAAAGCCAGAGAGGCACGATTATGTTGGTTTGAACATGTGCTGAGGAGGGATGCTGAGTATATTGGGAAAAAGATGCTAAGGATGAAGCTACCAGGTAACAGGAAAAGAGGAAGGCCTAAGATAAGGTTTATGGATGTGGTGAGAGAGGACATACAGGTGGTTGGTGTGACAGAGCAAGATGCAGAGGACAGAAAGAAATGGAAACAGGTGATCTGCTGTGGCGGCCCCTAACAGGAACAGCCGCAAGAAGATGATGATGACTGTTAGCAGATAAAAATAGTGTGCTGTTTAACTACAGCATAGCCAGGCATTTATGTTGCATAGCCTCCCATGGATATTGATACTAAATGTATACTTCTCAACCTCTTAGTGCAATAAACCTGGAAAAGCCTAAAATAATGGGGGACAGAGGCCAAAAAATAGGGACAGATTTTAAATATTGCTCTTAGAAAGTTACTAGAACAACAGGATTTATGTTAGCATGCATTTTATTAAGGATATGAAATCTGAAACTCAAATGCATGTTGTTGTTTGCCAATTTTAATTCTCAATGGTTTGCCAGAAAACCACAAATTTCATAAGGAATACACTAAAAACATGAGGCAAAAATGTTAACACTTTGCAAAAATCTGAGCAGTTGAGAGGTATGGTGCAAAAATGTAATATCATGCTTGATGAATG
This sequence comes from Protopterus annectens, assembly GCF_019279795.1. Lineage (NCBI taxonomy): Eukaryota > Metazoa > Chordata > Ceratodontiformes > Protopteridae > Protopterus > Protopterus annectens. Next base: position 751,346,590 of record NC_056749.1, read on the forward strand.
ACTTGGAGAGTTAACAATTTCTCATAATTCCAGTGTTGTTATACATTGCTCACTATTTAATGTGTGAAATCTTTAACTGTTTACTAAAGGTTTCTTGCTGACTAGTTTAAGTAATATAGAGAACAACAAAATCAATCAAGCCCAGCTGCCAAAGGTGTCCCAAAGTGGTACAACAAAGTAGGAGTCTGCAAGGTATGCCACCACGAGCTTGCACTGTGTCAACAGCGATAAAAACACTCTTTATTTGAAGAAAAACAATAAAAATGTTAAAAACACACTGAATTCCCAGCTGAGATAAGTGCTTTCAGCTTCTTAAGCCTTCAGATCATGCATAACAAGTGCTGGGTAAGAACATATATATTGTGTTGCAGCCAATCCAGTGACTTAAAATATTTTTATCCCATCAGCAGTATACCTCTTAACTCTTAGTCCTTGGTCAAAAACAAACTTTGCACAGAATCTAGCTTCCAATCAAAATCCTTTGCTGCTGCAGTGTCCTCAAACAGGTGCGCACACTCTGTTCTTTACATCTCTGCACTCAGAGAAGGTTAACACCCTGTATTTTTATTTATTTTATTTATTTAACATTTGTTGACCGGGAATGTCCGACTAGGTTCCACAGAGCCTGTTTTCAGCGGAGGCCCGGGGAGAAACGCTCCAGATGCATGTCTTTGGAATGTGGGAGGAAACCGGAGTACCTGGAGGAAACCCACGCGAACACAGGGAGAACATGCAAACTCCACACAGAAGGCACCCCAGCCGAGAATCGAACCGGAGAACCTCTTGCTGTGAGGCGACAACGTTAACCGCTGCACCACTGTGCCGCCCAATTTAGTAGTGTATAAGTACCAATCAAATTCTTTAAGTATTGTTTCCTTCCAATCACTGGTGCAGCCTATTAGAGTGCTATTACCAAGCCTTTGGCCAATCTTGTAAACACTGCTATTTCTTCATTGTTCACAAGAACATTTCCATTACTAACCTGCTGTAAGCAGCAGACAATGTTAACCTAATGGAGTGGTTTTACCACTTTTTTAACTTAATTTTAATATTTTTATTTTTATTATTCCTGTTCATCTATGCTTCCTCTATACATTGCTGTCTATTAGCAAAAGCTTCCTGGTGAACAAGGGGAAAAACCTCCACATTAAGCAAAGTTTCCTCATTACTTGATACGAGGAACAAAAGCCTTACAAAAAGGTTCTCATCCTAGTTCTCTGCATATAATCTTTTGGTTCAACAGAAAATATAAAACATTCAAGATATTGGCAGAAACAGACACACTTAGGATAACTCCTATTGTATCCCCAAGTTTACCGTTTGCTCCAATCAAGGAGGTACGGCCATTGCAAGGACTGTCTTTATGGTAATTTTAAGTTTATCTTGCCTTTGCAGGATACAACCATCATCTTTTATTGTTTATTGTTACCAAGCGCCATCCTCTAATCACAGCCAGAGGATGTAACTAATAGAAATGCAACACATCGAACACTAAAAGACCCAGATATGTCCTGTTGATGAGAGGCTACGAATTAGTTCCACCCCTCAGGATATGAGGGCGGAATCCCTTAGTGAACAGGAAGAAGGGGAGCAAGGGGGGGGGGGGGTATTGACTGACTTGGACAGTCCACACAATTACAATCTCAAAACTATGTGGGGATAAAAATAAACAAATATAAGCAAACCAATTAATATTGGATTAGTGCCGAGAGCTTAGAGGGCTTAGGGATGGGAAGCAGTTTCAGCACCAATCCAATATTAGTGGTTGTTTTTAGTGTCTGCCACAATTCTGCCTTCATAGCTGGCATTGGAGGTTTTGATGAGGGATCTCAACTTTTTGTTGAGGCTAGTAAGGGAATTTTTCCAGTCTTGGGAGTTTACCTTTTTATGCAACAGTTTCTTCCTTCTGTTGGAAAGTTTATTAATGGTAAATGACCACCAGACTGGCTTCCTTTTTTTGGAGGTGAGCATCTTGGTTCTGTTGGGTATGGCTAGTTCCATGCATTTATGTATGTGTTCATACAGTGCATTGGTGTATGATTCGGTAGTCATGCATCTATTTTCCATTGGCATGGGTGCCATGAAGTTAGCCACCTCTGTTTTTAGTAGTCCAAAGTCAGCTTTGGAGAAGTTTTTCATGGTGGATACCTTTGTGGGGGGTGTGGGTGAGATGTGGATTTCCATGGTGATTAGTTTGTGGTCGGGTCTAACCAGGGAGGAATTGACTGTTGTTGTAGAGCAACAGTTGCCCATGTTAGTAATAACCAGGTCAAGGATGTTGCTTCCTCTAGTGGGGGTAAGAATGAGCTTGTCCAGGGCATTGGAATTGATGAATTCCTGGAACCGTTGGGCCAGTGTATTGGTGCACAAGTAGTTTTCACAGTTGATGGAGGGGTAGTTGAACTCACCTAGTATGAGAGTGTTGGGTTAAATCTTAATAGTTTCCAGGGTGCTTAGGAATGTGGAGTAAGAGTCTTGGGACATGGTTGGGGACCTATAGCAGGCTATGACCTGAATCGCCGTCTTACCCAATGTGAGTTGTACCTGGAGTATCTCAGATGCGTTATGCTGGGCTACAGGTCTGGAGGTGTGCATATCCTTTATGGAGACACCACCACCTTTGGAGCTTTTGTCCATGTTCTGAGTGAAAGTCTTTTCCACTTGGAAATGTAAGGTTTTCTGGTATTGGGTTTTCTGGGCTCTTGTAAAACCCTGAGCATGTCCTTTGAAAATTGGTGTCTGAAGGGGATTAAAATCCTATCACTCACAGTGCCAGCTGTAACAGTGACAAGTGTGGATGTATTATGGATCCTTTTTTATGTATGAGTAGGTCTAGTCTGTGAGGTAACTTGTGCTGATGGCCCTTGGCTAAATGTAGGAGGGGGAACCACTGCTGTCTTGGCCAAAAGGCAGTCACCAGCAAGAATTTTGGTTGGTTTTGTCGAATCTTGAACAGGAGCTTTGGTATTAGAGGAAGGGGAGGAAAAGCATACAGAAACATCCCCTCCCAAGAGAAAGAGAGGGCATCTGTCTTCCAGACCAGAGGACTTGGGACTTTGGCACAACATTTTGGAAGTTGTTTGTTCAGAAGAGAGCAAATAAGTCTATTTGAGGAATACCCCATTGGTGGACTATGTCCAGGAACACATCCCTGTGAAACATCCATTTGTGAGATTGAGTCAGGGACTTGCTTAAGGAGTCTACCATGAGATTCTGGTTGGAGGGAATGTACACTGCCTGAGTAGTCATGTGCTATTGCGGCAGATATTCTCATACCAGAATAGCCAACCTGCAAAGGAGATAGGATTTGCCCCCCCCCCACTTGTTCACATACCAGAGTACTGTCATGTTGTCTGTGAACAGTGGTAGGGGGCCGGAGCAAAGGAGGGGTTGAAATGCTTGTAGGCTTGTAGTAATGCTTGCATTTCCCTGATGTGATGTGTTCTGATTTTTGCGAGGGACAACAAATTTCCTGACCTGTGAATTTGCCCAAGGCAGCTCTCCAACCCACATCTGATGCATCTGTGTGGAGTTCTAGGACCGGTGTGAAAGGATGCAGGGGTAGATCTGGATGTAGGTCTATCTGTTGGATCCACCAGAGCAGTTCCCTCTTTGGAAAGGAATGAGGGGGACTTTGTATTCTAGTGGGTGAGAATGCTGGGTCGACACCGATTTGAGGAACCACTGGGATTTCCTCATGTGGAGTTTTGCCTTTGGTACCATGCAAATGATTGAGGCAATGAATTCCAGCACCCTGAGGAACTCCCTGGCTGTGATGTTAGTCAAGGGGAGAAGGGAGTAAAAGATGGAACGAAGGTCCTGCACTTTCTGAGGTGGAAATGACACTTTCATAATGGCTGTCTGGATTTGACAATCTAATTAAATGTGGCCCTGTGAAGGGGAGAGGACTGATTTCCTTTAGTTGATGGTGCATCCCAGGTTTTTGAGGAGGGAAATGGTGGTCTCCAGGTTTTGGAGTAGAGTGTGGGAAGTTGGGGCCTGTAGGAACACATTGTCCAGGTATGGAAAAATCTGGATGCTTAAAAGCCAGCAGTGTGCAATCACTGGAGCCAGGCATTTTTTTAATATCCTTGGTGCTGTAGAAAGACAAAAAGGTAAGGCAGGGAACTGAAAATGCCAGGAATCCACAGAAAAAGGTAAGAATTTCCTGAATGTGAGGTGAATGGGGATGTGAAGGTAAGGCTTTTTTATATCTAGAGATGCCATGTATCCTTGTGGAAGGATAAGGAAGAATAGAGTTTGTAGTGTAAACATTCTGAAGGTAGGAACCTTTAAGAAAGTGGTGAGATAGGATAAATCCAGGACTGGTCTCCAGTGGCCGTCCTTTCTGGGTACTAACAACATTCTTGAATAGAAGCCTTTCCCTTGGGTCTATATTAGAACATCGAAGTTTCAAAACTTAGAATGTTCTAATATCGAACCCTATTCAGTGAAAGCTGAAAATATCGAAGCAACAGAAAACCAAATTTTTTCCTAGGGAAAGAATTTCGTTGTCCGTTTCTGTTGCTTCAATATTTTCAGCGCTGTGGTGGAAAGTTACGAGTCGGGTTCAGGTAAGTGTGAGATTGTGTGGACGTGAGGGTTAGGGCGGTTAGGTGAGTTAGGGTTAGGGGGTGGGTTATTTGTGTCCGATTGTGTGGATGTGAGAGTTAGTGCAGGTTAGGTGAGTTAGGGTTAGGGAGCAGGTGAGGTGAGTGTGTGATAGTGACAGACTTTAGGGTTAGAGTTTGGGTTAAGGTAAGTGGATAGTTAGTGGTGTGTGTATAGTTTAGTGTAGGGTTAGGTGTAAGATTTTAGGTGTATGTGTGTGGATTGCTGTTTGTTTGGTGTGTTTGTGTTGTGTGTATATGTTTTGGAACAGCAATTTTTTCCCTAGGAAAAAATTCACTGTTCTGTATGTTCGATGCTTTTAGCTTTCGTTGAATAGGGTTTGATATTAGAACATTCAAAGTTTTGAAACTTCAGTGCTCTAATATAGACCCTTTCCCTTTTGAGGTTTGAGGGACCTTATGAATGGAGCCTTGTTGCCAAAGGGGAAGAGGGAAACTGCTCTTGGGTGGGGGTTAAGGTATGTACACTATAGTGGGAATGGAGTGCCAAACCATGAAGTAACCATTTTGATTATGGAAAGAACCCAGGTGTCTTGGGTGATGCTTTCCCAGACCCTGTAAGTGTGTGACAGGTGAAGGGAAAGAGGGGAAAGGGACATCGGCAGGGTAGTCACACCCTCCCTCCTTTGTCAGGAAAGGACTGCATTTGTTGTGAGGATGGCTGATAACTCCTAGACTTCTGTTGTCTCTTACCTCCTCTGGAAGACTTACCGGAGGGGTGTTAATTGAGTCTGTGGATGAAAACAGGCTTAGAAAGGAAATTTCTATGAAACCTGGGCACAGGAGAAACCAGGATGTGTTTCAACTCCTTAAGTTCCTTGTTTTTTTTTTCCTGTAGGGACTTAGAGAGGCTGCTGCCTTACCAAATAAGACTGAATTATCTAGTGGTGCATCCATTAATTTAGATTTGAAGTCATCCTGGAGGGGCTGCAACCTGAGCCAGGAAAATCTTCTAAGAACTGAACCATTAGCAGCTGCCTTGACACAAGCCTCCACAGCATCATAGCTGCATTTAATGGAATGCTTTGCCAGTTGAGACGAAGCTCCCAGGATAGATAGAACCAGGGTTTTTCCTTCTGAATCTGGAAGATCTGTAATGGCACTAGATGCCTGAGACAAAAGCTCTAAAGAGTACTTAGTCATATGTGTCTGATAATTGATGGTCGTGAAAGCCAAGTTGGCTGACGTATAGGGCTTCTTACCCAGTCTCTCAAGGGTTCTAATCTCTTTGTCTGATGGGAGAAGATTGGCGTAGGGAAGAATCCTAGCAGGTTTATCTGTAGCTACAGAAATGACTACTGGGTCTGCAACAGGGCACCTCAAGAAGAATTTAAAATTCCCAGGGACCTTGTAGAAGTGGTGTGGCTTCTTGGGGGCTGGGGTATGTGAAGGATTGTGGAAGGTATCCAGAAATGCAAGATGCGCAAGTGGAACTGCAGAAGGGCCAGAGACATCAACTTGTAGAAGATATCTTTTCTGGACATCAGAAATTTGGGAAGTATCCCATTTAAAGTGTTCTCCCATTTTCAGGAGAGTTTTGCCAAAGGATATCTCTTCCAGACGGGAGTTTGCACTGACTGACTTTTCTTCATGGGAAGCATATTCCTGGGGAGAAGGGATTTGTGTAGAATAATCTAAAGATTCCTCTTCATCAGATGAGTCATTGTCCCTAATCCTTTTTTGAGAAGTTTGGGGAGCAGTTGTAGGAGTAGGCTGAGAAGAAGGCAGCTTGAGTACCATGAAGACCTGAAACAAGCTTTGAGGAAAAGGCCAATCAATCTGTAGGGGCCTCTCTGGTAGGGGACAAATGTTTTCTTTTATTTTTATCTTAGCAGGGGAAACAATCCTGTGCAACATCGGAGAACCAGATGAAAGCCTACATTCAAATGTATCTTAATCTATCTCTTCTCTTGCTTGAGTGAGAGGTACCCCAATAGGGCCCTTTGTACCTTTGAGCCTAGGCTCCCCTACGACATCCTGATCAGACATCTGTTTGACCTCTAAAGACGTGCTCATGGCTGAAATCCACTTGGCCTCAGAACTGGGCTTGGAGTGTGAATCCATGCCTGCAGTCAGATGAACCTTTGGATTGACAAGCACCTTGGTAGAAACATCTGATGGCAGAGGTGCAGCAGACGCCACAGGCTGAGGTTTCTTGGCCTTGTGGCTTCATCGATTCTGTCGAACCCCACGGTACTCTCCATACACTTAGATAACAACCTAAGCCATTGGTACTCTAAATAAATAGCAGGAGAGGAAATCCTGCTTCTAAGGGTCTTTGGAACAAAGGACTGAGTAATGCTATAGGACTTGTGATTGTGATTAGGGCCTAGACAAAAGAGACACTGAGAATGGCTGTCCTTAAGTGGAATTTGTCTTCCACACTAGCACTTTCCCTTCTTGAGTGACATAACAATGGGCACTTATCTGGCAAAAGGCTTAAGTCACAAATGCTAAAACAATCAACCAACGGTCAGAATGGTGCTCTGACTGGTGGTAGAAAAGTTCTGAGAATGGTACGTGCGTACGTCGCTTTTATGACCTACATCTGACAGCAGCCTATGTGAGACGTCCCACGCATCCTACAGTAGTATAAGGCTTTTGCATACTGGCAGACGTCGGGTCGCCTTCAGGTGGGAGATCCCTAAGGTTAAGAATACTGCAGCAAGTTAATAGAATGACATCCTCTGTGAGTGATACTTAGAATTGTGTTTCTTTAACAGTTGGATATTCAGAAGAAATGTAGCAGAGAACCACATTTCATACTGGGAAACAGAGCCACACTACAGTAGAGCTATACAGCTAGAACACAATTGGGCTATTCAGAAACAATTAATGCACTGTATTATACAAAATGGCTTGGTGAGTGCTGTCGTGCAGGTAGGAGCTGATTCACAGACACATGTATAGTCTGACCTTGCTACTATGAAATCTTGTGTGGTATGCATTACATGCAAATGAGCATCAACATGATAACAAAAGATAATGCATATAGGGACACAAACACTGCCGTATGATTCAGAAACATATAAAAATAGAAAGATGAACAACAGTGACCAGCTTCTTTGTACAATGGCATTTCTTGGTTTACAGGATTATCACTTGCACAGTGATACTGATGTTAGTTGTGTCATCTCCGTTGTCTACTCAGAATGTGATAGTAACCCGTTTAAATGCAAGTGTTCATGATATTACACACTGTTGCCATCCATGTAACAGAAAGGTCCATCTGAGGCTGACATATCACCTACATGACTCTGTCATAGTTGACCGCTAATGTCTGACATGGATACATAGGAGCTGGCTGACTGCTGCTGTCCTCAAATGAGATCAAGGGAGGTACAATGAATGCCTATCCCATTGCATATGAAGATTTATTTAACATTAAAGAGCAAAGTCAATCTTACTAAGCCACCCCTTAATTCCAACACAAGGTACTCCAGTATGAAACCACTGCTGGTGCGGTACATGATCTGCAAGATGCCATAGCTGCCCACACACTGACCAATGTATTAAATCCACCAAGTAAAAAAAGGAATACATTTAATGGAAAAATTATTATTTAAAACTCCAGTCTCCAAGAAAAGCCTAGCCAAGTTTTACCCTTATTTCCATGATTAGCATCTATTGCCCCTGTCCAAGAGGGGCACAGATGGAACTCCCATGGTGAATTTATGGTTACCCATCCAATTGTCTAGATTGTGTTTGAAGAGGGCCAATGAGGTGTTTTGCCTGACATGAACTGGCAGTCTGTTCCAAAGGTGTGGTAACCTCTGGGAGACAAATCTATCCCTCCAGCAGGTTCTATTAATGTCACATACCAGGTTAAGGACTTTAGATCGAGTAACCCGTGCACCATTTGACTTGCAGATATGCAGCATTTCCAATAAAGCAGGGTTAAGGATTGCCTTATATGCAAGGCAGACATCACCTCTGAGTAGTCTGTATGAAACAGAATAAACTGACAGTGATTTCATATGATCTTCATAGGACAGATACTGAAGACCTTGAATTTTCCTTGTGAGGAACCTTTGTGGTCTCTCCAATTGCTGCAGGTGCTTGGAAAGGTACATACCAAAACAGGCATTGTACTCCATTATTGGCCTAATGAGGGAAGAGGACAGGGAAGTTTTAACTTTTTTTCTGGAGGCAATGCCCTTACTTATGAGATGAGCACTATAGAATACCCTTCTTCACCACTGAGGAGGCATGGTGATCAAAAGTAAGGTTGCTGTCAAACCTGTGTGCCCAGGTCTCTCATCACTGAGTGCTTATTTAGGGTGTTATTGATGTGGTAGTTAGTAGGAACATCACTCTTACTGAAAGGGATGATGATACATTTTTTGCATTGAGTTTAAGGCCATGACTTTAGCACCAATCATTTGTTTGTGTAAGACCCTCTTGTTGTATGTTGACTTCATTAGGAGAGTCTATGACTGCTTTCAGCTTGCAGTCATCAGCAAGTTTGTCAGCCACAGACCTTTAGATTTAGCTTGTACTTTGGAGAAATAGATTCCAAACAGTAGAGGTCCCAGGACTGATCCCTGTGGAACACCACTGGTTACAGGTCTGTTGTTGGAGGTGGATTCCCCTGTTTTGACTATACGGGTTCTATCAGTGAGCCAGTTAGCGACCCATCTAATGATATAAGGGTTGATATCTAGCTGGGTGAGTTTGTCAATTATGCTGGAGTGATGGATAGTGTCAAAAGCCATGGCTAAGTAGGCTACATGCACAGATTTCCCCTCATCCAGGGTCTTGCTGACTGTCTTGAAGAAGTCCACCAGGTTTAACAAGCATGATCTCCTTTTGACAAATCCAAACTGAGTAGGGTCAAGTGTTTGGAGGTTACTTATATCTTTGTTGGCAAGATTCATGATGATTTGCTCCATGGCCTTGCAGATAAGGCTAGTCAGGCTAATAGGTCTGTAGTCATGGGGTCAGTGGAAGCACCACCTTGTGCAAGGGGATAATGGTGACCTTTTTTCCATTCATCTGGGACAAAGCTGCTGCTTCGACTTTTATTGAAAAGAGTACCCAATGGTGTTGCTAATTCTTGTTTGATTCCATGTAGGATGCATCCTGGAATGTTCTCAGGTTCCATATATGCTGTGTTTTTGACCTTAGAGAGGGCATTTATGACTTGTTTTTAGAGAAACTAGGTAAAGGGCAGGTGGTAGGGATGTCATGGGGTATATGTGGCAGGGACAGGGGAGTGAAGTTTTCATGGTACCTGTCAGCTAACAGATTAGCTATGTGCTAAAATTCAGTATATGTGGTATGATTAAGTACCAGTTTGGCACAAATCTGGGCCTTTTCTTGTAAGTTATGGGGCGTAACAAAAGAATGCCTTATGGTTGTCCTTTGTTGAGGAAGCTAATTTGGATTCATAGTTTGCTTTGGAGTACTTCACATGAAGTCTTGTTTGCTTGTTTAAGTTGAGGAGGGAATGTTTCCAGTTTAGGGCTCGCTCTCTCTTACTTTTAGATTGCAGTTTCTTCCTCTTATTGTAAAGCCTGTTAATGACGGTTATCCACCAGGCAGGTTTGCTCTTCTTTGAGGAGCTTGCTTTGGTTCTATCAGGTATGGTCAAGTCAATGCAGTTATACAGGTGTTTTTATAAAACATTGTTGTAGAACTCTGCATAGCTGCCAGTTTCATCTGATGTGGAAGGTGCAGTGAAGCTATTTATACCATCCATTAAGAGGTTAAAATCTGCTTTGGAGAGGTTTTTTTTAGTTTAGTTGCTGCTCGGGGGGAGTCAGGTGTGATACTTACTTTGAATGAGACAGATATGTGGTCAGATCTCACCAGGGAAGACATCACAGTGGGGGTGCTACAGTGGTCCCCCATATTGGTAAGCACCAGATCTGGGATGTTGGCACCACTTGTGAGGGTGTCAACCAGCTGGTCCAGGGCACTGGAGTTAACGGAGTCGAGAAACCTTTGGGCAAGTGAGTTTGTGCATGAGTAATTTACCTGGTCAATGGATGGGTGCTCAGATGTATCTTGATAGCTGCAATTAGATCTAAATAGGCACAGTGGGTGTCCTGATTCCTGGAGGGGATCCTGTAGCTGGCAATGACTTGAATTTGTCCTACCAACAGTTAATTGCACCTGCAGTATCTCCAGAGAATCATGGTGTTTAACCTATATGGAGGTGTATTTATCTTTAATGAATATTGATACACCACCTCCTTTAGTTTTCCCACCTTCAGTTTGTGGTCTGAACGTGTGAAAGGAGGTGTAGCCTGATATGGCTGTGGTAAAACAAGTCTCCGTGACTGCAGAAATGTCCACATCTTCCAAGGTGAGGACAGCTTTCAGTGAGTGCAGTTTTATGTTAAGACTCCTAGCATGTAGCAGCATAACCTTGAGATTGTTTTTAGATGGAATTTTTACGTTGGGAGTTTTGTCCTTGAGACACTGCCTAAAAAAGGCACTATGGGGTGGCAAGAACCTTGGCTAGTAGCCAAAATCCCAGAGGTGACAGATGAAGACCATCTCTGGCAAAGCATTGAGGTCTGTCGATCATGTCATCCCAGGCTGACAGATACTGTATGCCCTTAGAATGACACCAGAAGCTAAGCCATTTACTGAAGTCAGTCATTTTCTGTTTGTGCTGAGGCATCATCCTAGGTGAAGTTAAAATTCTGCTTAAGGTTTAGGGATATACCTACCTGAGACACACAGTCCGAGAGCTCAGTCATGTCTGTCTTCATATAGTCCAGAGAGGTATGTCTCAAGTTGCTCACACTAACATGGACTGACAGAGTCATAACAGTACCTGTTGTTGAGATGCTTGAGTGCATGTGTGATATGGCGGATCTTGGCACTTGACAGACAGCTGACGGTGACCTTCTCCTTATCTGCCTGGTGAGAGGGACATCTCTGTGGCTCATGATGGAGTCACCTATGACTAATATGTTTGGTTTTGTCTTTTGCCTTAAGGGCTTGAAAGGTGAGACACGGGTATGTGAGGTGTTGTGTGTATTGTGTTCTGCAGAGGAAGTATGTGTAGTGTGATTGTGTTTGTTTTTGCTAGGTCTCTGGTGTTTAGGTACGTTTCTGGTGAGGACCTCCGCATATATAGGTATGTGTGATGTGGGTATTGGTGGAGTAGGAGGTGGGGTGTACATGCTGACAAAATAAGTGAAGACTTGTGTGATTTTTTTAATAGTGGAGCATCCATTAATACCTGTCATAAAAGGGCTGCCAAAAATTCACAAACAGTTCCTTGATCCTCCATTACATCCTACTGTGGCCCGGACTGGTTGGCTCACTGATCATATGCCTATATACGTTGAACGAAAACTGAGAGAAGTACTTCGTCATGTATCTACTGTCTTAAGAGACACTAAAGACTTTTTAGTATCACTATCCAACTATAAGACAACACATGAAATGACAAGAGATTTCTTACATGGTCTCCATGGATATACAGAGCCTTTTTACGGTCATACCAAATGATTATGGTTTGAAATCCATTAACTTATCTTAATGAATGTACTGTATTAGAGTCAGATAACATCTATATGTTGCTGCTGTTATTAAGGATGATGCTGGAAAACAATGTCCTGATGTTTAAACAGAATATATATTAGCAATGATGAGGTGTGGCAATGGGAACTCCCTGTGCCATCTCATATGTCTACCTCGTGTTGGCGAAGTGGGAGATGGACTTTATACTTAACCATCCTTTTGCTGACCACATGTATACTATAAAATATTTGTAGACGTTGTGTTTTTTCTGTGGGCTGACTCTGAACGTTACAAATTTGTGGAATATTTAGGAAGTACAACTTCTTTTTTGAAAATTAGTACGAACAAGTCTAACACGTATATAAATTTCTTAGATGTTAGTTTATACAAAATAATGAGATCAGCACTACTTTACACTATAAGAGCTGCAAGAGAAACAATCTGTTAATACATAACAGTATGCATCACGGCATATTTATTCTAATACAGTTAAGGGGCAACTTCTACAAGCATCAAGACTGTGTACAGACGAAAGTGACTATACAGCAGCAAATGCTATGATTAAGAACATGTTTTTTGAAAGAGGATATGACCATAATGAAGTGAAAGGATCTCTGAAGAAGTTTCATCACTAAGAACATCCAGTGGAGCACCATACTTTTCAAGTGGACATTCTTTGCAGCATGAGACTTTACGATACAACTGGTCACATAGGAATAGGATCGTTTTGAAATACACTACTGACACACAACAGATATGTAATATTATTAAAAGTAATTGGTGTAGTCTCTCTAGTGATGAAAACATTAGAAAAAGTGCTGGTAACGCACTGTGCTTCTCATTTAGGAATTGTAAGAACTTAAAGCAGATTTTATGCAATAGCTTTTTGACTGGATTTAAGTCGATCTCCAACAAGAAAAGAACTTTTCTATCCTTTTATGTGCACCTGTTGTAAATATATTTTAACCTCAAATGTTTTTGTACATCCAGTGAATGACAAAATATACAAGCTGAGATCTTATGCAGACTGCAGGACCAGAAACGTTATTTATATTGCTTGCTGTGCTTTATGCAGTTCCTTTTATGTTGACAAGACTAATCGCCAGTTTAAGGAATGCATTTCAAAACATATAAGTGACATTAGGTTAAATTACTCTAAGAATCCTTTGATGAAACATACATTGGAGAATAAGTCACAGCTTTTGCTTCTTTGCCCTGCAGGTCATTAATGAGAATACAAGGGGAGGAGACTTAGTGAATGTTACTGAGACAGGTAACATGAACTGGATAGGTAACTTACAGGCTGATAAGTTACCTGGGTTTAACAGCAATCTACCTCTCAACCAGCCCTAAAGGGGCGTAGACTATTGCAATGATTTTGATTCGCTGGTGAGATTTTAAATAGAGACAATCAACTGAAAATATCCACAAACCAGGTAACCAAAGGGAGGAAGAACAGCAAAGTCTTCTGTAGAAAACACTCCTTTATTGAATAAAATCATAGTAGATAACCGCTTTCATCCCTCTCATAGGGACTTCTTTAGAACTTCTGAAGAAGTACCTATGAGAGGGATGAATGTGCTTAACTACTGTGGTTTTATTCAATAAAGGAGTGTCTTCTACAGAGGACTTTGCTGTTCTTCTTCCCTTTGGTTACCTGGTTTTTAAATAGAGAATTGTTTGCATGGAAGGTTTGATCTGATGAAAGGATACTGAGTTATCCAAAAGCACTAATCTTCATGAATATTTTATTGTATTAAAGCTTTAATTTTATGACAGCTGTGGTGGTTGCACTGGTTGCTGCATTTCTTATATGTATGTATATATATATATATATATATATATATATATATATATATAGGTAGGTACTAGGCTATCAGCCCTAGGGCCTGTACAAGCCTAGCCATAACGATTCCCTGGCTATTGGTTCCCACAAATATTTACTTTCCTGGACCCCTGTCTAGCAGGGCTACTGATGTGATCTCCAGGGTGAATTTCCTATCTCCCATCCAATCGTCAAGGTTCCGTTTGAAGAAGGCCATTGAGGTGCTCTGCTTGACATGTATGGGCAGTCTATTCCAGAGTATGGGGAGTCTCTGGGTCAGGAACCTATCCCTCCAGCATGTTCTATTCATCATGATGACAAGGTTAAGATCCCTGGAGAGTGTGGCTTGGAGGGATTGGGATTTCTTTAAGTGTAGCATGTCCAACAACTCTGGGTTTGACATGGCCTTGTATGTTAGGCAGAGATTGCCTCTGAGTAGGCGATATGCGACAGAGTATAGCTGGAGTTTCTTTAGACGGTCAGCATAAGGCATCTGCTTTAGGCCTGTGATTCTTTTTGTGAGGTATTTCTGTGACCTTTCTAGTTTTTGCAGATGTCTTGTGAGGTACATACCAAACGGGACATTGTAGTCTATAATGGGTCTAATGAAGGATGACTACAGAGGGACAATGACCTCCTTTTTTCTGGATGAAAAGCCCTTAGTGATGGTGTGCCATGTAGAAGGATTTTCTAACTGTTGTGGCTATGTGGTTATCAAAGGTGAGACCACTGTCCACCTGTGTCCCTAGGTCTCTTATCACACTTTCGGTGTTTAGTGTACTGCCACATATGTGGTAGTTCACAGGTACGTGGTTTTTCCCAAAGGCTACATCTATACATTTTTTGACAGTTAGCTTGAGCACATGGCTCTGGCACCAGGCATCTGTTTTGGTAAGACCCTTTTGTAGTATATCCACATCATTTGGGGATTCAGTAATGGCTCCCAGCTTGCAGTTATCTGTAAACTTTGTAAGCCAGAGTCCCTTAGTGTTGGCCTGTACTTCAGAGAAGTAGATGCCAAATGAGTGTGGTCCCAGGACAGAACCCTGCGGTACACAACTTGTCACTTGTCTAGAGATGGATTTGGAGTCTGGTACTTTTATAGTGTATGTTCTGTCAGTAAGCCAGTTTGCAACCCAATGAGTGACGTAGGGATTAATGTCCAGCTAAGTAAGTTTATCTATGATTCCAGAGTGGGGGATAGTGTCAAAAGACTTGGTGAGGTCCAAGTAGGCTGTCTGAACCCTCTTACCCTCGTCCATGGCTCTGGAGATTCATTCGAAAAAGTCAATCAGATTCAGGAGGCAAGATCGGCCCTTCACGAACCCAAACTAGGTGGGGTCCAGTGTTTGAAGGTTACCAATGTCTTTGTTTATAAGTTCCACAATAATACATTCCATGGCCTTGCAGATTAGGCTCGTCAGACTGATGGGGACTGTAGTTCCCAGGGTCCAAAGTGGGTCCCCTCTTGTGGAGTGGAATGACTGTAGCTGTGCGCCACTCTGTGGGCACGGCACGAAGCCTGAGGTGAGGCTATGACTAAACATGACACATAGGTGAGGTGCCAGTTCATTTTGTAGTTCATGCAATACACAGCCCAGGATGTCGTCTGGTCCCATGGATGCTGTATTCTTGGCTTTGGAGAGTGCATTTTTTAACTGAGTGGCTGTGATTACCAGAATTTAGCATTCTTTTGGTATTGAGATGGGCCCTTTAGGGGCTGAGAGGGGGTGAAGTTGGCACTGAATCTATCTGCCAGGATATTGGCAATATCCTTGGGATCAGTATATCTAGTGCCATTCTGCTGTAGCTCAGAGCAGATCTGAGTATTGCCATTTAGATTCTTGACATAGCTATAAAATTGCCTTATGGTTGTCTTTGGAATCTTTGGCAATGTTGTTTTCATAACTAGCTTTGGAAGATTTTATGAGGGATCTCAGCTTTCTACTGAGGCTGGTGAGGGAGTTTTTTGAATCCTGGGTTCTTCCTGTTTTCTGCAACAGTTTCTTCCTTCTGTTGTACAGCTTGTTTACGGCAGGGGAACACCAGATTGGCTTCCTTTTTTTAAAGGACAGTGTCTTGATTCTATTTGGGATGGCTCAGTCCATGCACGAGTGAATGTGGTCATACAGCACCTTATTGTAGGATTCAGCAGTTGACCTTCCAGTTCCCATCTGCATGGGTGTCATGAAGTTTGTTACTTCTGACTTGAGAAGCATGAAGTTGGCTTTGGAGAAGTTTTTACGGAGGTATCCTTAAAGGGGGGGAGTAGGGGTGGGATGTGGATGTCAAGGGTGATTAACTTATGGTCTAATCTGACCAATGAGGGGGTGACTACTAGTGTGGAGCATCAATCTCCCATGTTGGTAATGACCAGGTCTAGAATATTGGTACCCCTGGTGGGACTATGAATTAGTTGCTCTAGGGCATTGGAATTTATGAATTCCAAGAACCGTTGAACAAAGGTGTTTAGTACAGGAGTAGTTTTCCCAGTTAATGGCAGGGTAGTTGAAATCACCCAGTATTAGGGTGTTTGGTTGTATCTTTATATTTTCCAGTATGTTTAGAAAGGTGTAGTGAGAATCTTGGGGCATGGTGGAGGATCTGTAGCAAGCTACAGTTTGGATTGCAGTCTTAACTAGTGTTAGTTGCACCTGGAGAATTTCAGATGCATTGTGTTAGGCAACTAGCCTGGAGGTGTGAATATCCTTGGTGAGTATGGACACTCCTCCACCTTTAGTGTTTCTGTCCTGATTTGTATATTTGGGTCTACTTTAGATAACTGAAATACCACTTTACCTGACTTTTAAATTGCCGAGACAAAAGCACCGAAAATCCACTTAAATGAAATGTACATCACTGACAAAAAACTACAGGTAAGTAACCATTTGGCCGCACCACAACAAAATACGAAAACGTAACCACATAAAACCCACCCATGTGGGGATCTACACCCCCCCACAATACCCCCTAACTAAATATACCAACTCTGAAATCGTACTTCAGTGGGGAAAGGGGCAAAGGGGCAAAGTTCACCATGGTGGCTAAGTGGTTACTTACCTGTAGTCTTTTTGTCTGTGATGTAATTGTTTTAGTGTTTTTTTGATGCTTTAGTCTCGGTGATTTGAAAGTCAGGTAAGTGGTATTTTGGTTATCTAAAGGAGACCTCTCTCTCTCTCTCTCTCTATATATATATATATATATATATATATATATATATATATATATATATATATACAGGGTCTATGTTAGATAAAAGAATGCTTAAAATGTTGAGTACAACATGCTCGACACATTTTAAGTGACCGTTTAACTAATGGAACGCTCAGCAACTCAAAAATAAGAGTTTCAAATGTTTTAGTAGGCCATCATTTAAAAATAAAAGGCTTGACGTAAGTATGTAAATTCTGTTAGAGTATTCCAACTATGATCAGTTACTGTGCTTTCTACAAAGACGTATGAGCAATTAACACTAAATAAAGTAAGTTAATAGTAAGCAATTTCACAGTTAAAACTACATACACTAAGCAATTTACAGTCAGGATGTCCTCCGTCCCCTAAAAAATGCAAAACAGTTCTCAGGTACGAAAGATTGCAACATGTTCTGCAACACAAACATGAGTACAGTAGAGAACATTTCCTACGTGCAGTTGTGGTTCTTTTGAAGGTGTAACGTGTTACTAAGCATCAAGCACAGTTGGTTTAGTTTGTTTAATTTTAAGGGCACTTTAGTAGACTGATTCACTGTAAATAATTAAATCTTCACATTTAGGGTGCTTTGTGTGTGTCTACACTTGGAAGAATGTAAGGAAAGTACTGAACTAACAGAAACAGTACGGATGTGATTTAGTGGTTAGCGTGTAGGTATCTCGTACGTCACTAGGGGGAAGGTGTTGGCCAAATATAACTTTTTGATCTTCTGATTTTCAGTAATTTTTGTTTTTAGTTAAATTAACGTTCGCTTAAAATGTGTCGAGCATGTTGTACTCGACATTTTAAGCGTTTGTTTATCTAACATAGACCCTTACACACACACACACACACACATATATATATATATATATATATATATATATATATATATATATATATATATATATATATAGCTACTTCAGTAGATCGAACTTTTACAAGTTTGAACCACATATGGCCGAGAACATATGTTCGAACTCGTAAAAGTTCGAACACTGAAATTAAAACACACAGAACAAAAAACGCAAAACTAAATGTCTATAGCAGGGGGGAGTACCCACATGCCCTCTTATTTAAATATACCAACTCCGAGATCGCACTACATTGCGGAAATGGGAAATCTTCCCTTTCCACTCTGTACGGAGATCTCCATTCAGTCCGATCGAACTTTTACAAGTTCGAACATATGGTCTCGGCCATATGTGGTTCGAACTTGTAAACGTTCAATCGACTGAAGGGAGCCCACACATACATATATACAAAATGTGTGTTGTGTACAGGGTATTATGTACAATGTATATAGGGTATTATATAATTTCTCTTTTTTTTTTAAATTTCTCCAGGTATTTTGGGTTTCTAATACCCTGACGGAAATGGACCTCATTCCTACGTCAAAGTATGATTAAAGTTCATGAAATTAGTATTGTTTCAATCTTTGATGTTAGCCAGAAGTGCACTTCATAGCAGTGTGCCCAGTAATGACTCCTGCAATTTGTATGGAGTTACATGTATTGGTAAAATATCTAAATAAGATTGTAGATTCTTTTTTATAAGACCCATTGCTCCTACCACTACTGGAACTGTCTGGGTATCTTTCTTCCACATTGCTCTCATTTCTGCCTGCAGATCCTGATATTTTATGACTTTGTCTCTCTCTCTGTACACAAAACACTGTAGTCACTGGGTGTAGCAATTTCAGTGATCAATGCTACTTTTGTCTTTTCATGGACCATTATATCTGGTTTTCTCACATATATCTTTTGACCTGTTGGTAATGGTGATCCCATGTGATGTAGACTTAATTTTTTATGATGCTTTGTGGCTCATGTTTCCAGTGTTTTGCAGTTACTTCAGTAGTCTAATGTTTGCACAATCCCCAGTGCAACAGTCTTGCCACATTATTATGCCTTTCAGTATACAGGCCTCCTGCCATTAGTGTTTCACAACCAGCAACGAGGTGTGCGACTGTTTCCAATTCTGTTTTACAAAAACCTACATTTGTCTGTTTCTCTGACATGCTCAATGGAATTTGTAAACCAGTGTGTACATAGTCCACTATCTTGGGCCACCAATATTAACCTTTCATCTTTTGCTTTGAATTTGCCTCTCCTTAACCATTCCTGCGTTCGATCCTGATCAACATGAGGTTGTTCCAAGAGTTTTCTATACTTGCAGCTATTTTTATGCATTTCTTGCCTTCTCATCTGATCCCTCACCTTGTATTCTTTCTTTTGTTTATTGATACATTCAGTTGCTGCCTGGTTTGTATCTACTTTTGGTTTGATTTCCATTCCTGCTTGACGCTGATATGCTTCTGCTAGATTAAGCAGAAAAGTCATCTTAGATTTATTCTCCTCATGTTTCAAAACTTTCATTATGTTTGGGTCTTGTGAAGTCAGCAAATATGTATTCAGTCCCATGATTGCAGATCTATATATGTAATCAGTTTCAAGGAGGCCCATACCTCCTTTGGAACGGGGAATATATAGTCTTGGTATGCACTGATTTTATAAATCATTTGATGAGCATGAAGCATCCTTCTTGTTTCCCTGTATAATCTAGCCAACACCTTTTGGGACCAGTCAGCTACTCCAAAACTGTAAGCTAGGACAGGAAGAGAAAATTAGTTTACAGCTTGAACTTTGTTCCTAGATGTCAGTGATGTTTTCAGGATTAACTTAAGTCTTCTAAAATATTCCTTACTAAGTTTTATTTGCATTTGTTCATGTTTTATTGTTGATCCTTCATCAATTCCCAAATATTTTATACACTTCCTCTTGCTCAAGTTGTTTTACATCACATTCTTGTCCCAAACTGATGTTTTCTTGGTGCTGCAGCTTTCCTGCTTTAAAGGTTGCTTTTGCACATTTATCAAGACCAAATGACATTCTTATATCATATGAAAAAGCTTTGACAACTTGCAGTTGTGCCTTCAGTTCCTCATCTGATGAGCTATACAGTTTTAAAGAAATTTAGTGTTGGTTTCTGAGAGCCAAATTATAGCCATGAACCTAATATTTTAAGTAGACAACTTAATGGCAAAAGAGCAGCGGTGACAGACAGTCACCCTTGGATATCCCCCTTTGAATTTTTATCCCTGGAATAATAATTTGTCCTTTATCATAGCTTAACTGCAAAGTGGTTTGCCACTGTTTCATGGTCGTTGTGATGTAATGTGGGATACCATCAAATGCTATTTGTAGTCTGTCCATGTCATACTTAGATTCTTCCCATTTTTACAGTTCTCTACTATGACTTTATTTAACAACAAATAATCCTTTGTTTTATAAGACTTTCTTTTATTACCCTTTTGTTCAGTTGCCATAATTGAGTTTTCTAAATGACTATAAACTCTGTCAGCATCAATTCCGGTGTATAATTTATACGTCGTCTGAAGGCAAGTTATTGGTCTTTAGTTTTTAGTCTAGCTTGCAGGTTCACTCTTAAGTAGGAGCATTGTTTTTCCTGTTGTTAGCCAAGTTGGTGTCTGTTCGGGGTGCACATATAAATAGTTTTTACATATGGCTAAATATTCTTGCAAAGATGTTAATACCTTTAGCCAGAGCTTCAGTACTGTATCTGGGTCTGGAATTTTCTAATTAGAGGCTTTTCTTAACTTTGTTTCAACAATCTCTCTGGCCATTACTTCATCCTGAGAACAGCATTCGTATCCTGTACATTTGAACTTCTAAATTCTTTTACTACTTCTATCCATTTAGCATCTTTATGATGTTCATCATGTTTCACTGTTGCAGTCCTAACCAATGGGTTATCTGGCTCCCGGTAGCCCTCAATCGGCCAGAATACCAAAGGTAAGTAAAAACGACATCGGCTGTCATTGGTTGTACAGGACATCAGGGTGTCTGATACAAAAGGAGGTATGGGCCAACGTCACTTCCTCAGTCTTCCTTGCCACGTAGCCCAAAGCAGAAGCATTTCTTGCATGAGTGCTGGTCGGCAGTTTACCTTTTTTTTTGTTTCTGACTACAAAGTTGAAGTCAACTACAGCTAACTACCCCATTGGGGATCCTCTTTTCTTGCCTTAACGAATGTCAGAAAAGGTTAATAATTGTCTTACCTATGGAAAGCTGATTCCCCATAGAGATTTTCATTCCTATTGTATTTGTTTCGGCCTTGACCACGACGTTCCAAATTGTGATCTTTGTGTTTCCTTTAATCCGCGTACTATTTGTCGTCGGGCTAAGCTTTTAGCTGAACATTTTGGAGTTTGGCCTAAGTTTGTCGGTATGGTGTTTGCTGGTCTTCAGATATCCCCAAGAAATGTAAGGATAAGGACCGCGACAGGCTTCTGAAGGTCATGTCCTCAGATGATGTTAAGTTGGTCATCAGTCATGCGGTAGCCAGTGAGGCGCCTTTGCACCCCCTGCAGCCCACAGATTTTCAACTGCAAGCCTCAGTTGAGACCATTTCAAAGGTCCCAAGGCCTCTGGCTTCCATTTTGCCTTCTGACCTTCTGCCTGTTGCCTCTTCAGCTGGATCTGAAGCCACTAAGTTGACTCTGGTGTCTGAAGCCTCCATTTTTCGTTCAGACAGCAAGCTCATACCGATGACTTTGGCTGCAACTTCGGCGGTTGCCAGGCCTCCCGAGTCCTTCATACTTGCAGGTAAATCTTCCAGTTGTAACCCTGTGAAGAAACAGGCTCCAGTTTCCTCTTGTTCCCCTCATTCTCAAATGGTTAAAATGGCTGATGACCTTTTGACTCTTATTAGGGGTTCACAGCCTCCTCCTTCAAAAGGAGGTAGGGATGTCTCTCCTGAGGCTTTGTCTTATTCAGGTTCTGATACTTCTAGCATTTCTATTGAATGAAGAGGAAGTTTCACAGGCTTTCTCTCCTTTTGAGGATTCAGACACAGAGGAGTCCATCCCTTCTGCTTCCCCTCCAGAAGATTTCTCTTATGGTGATACTTTAAATACTCTCAGGGAACATTTTAAATGGGAAAGTCAGGATTATCCCCTTTCTAAGAAAAGGATTAGGGAGTTTTTGGATTTTCCTCAGCATAAGCCTTTGGCTATTCCACCTGTGTTGGAGGTGGTTGATGATGTTTTTCTGGAAAATTCCCTGACTCCAACTTCAGTTCCTCCTGCTCCCAGGAAACATGACTGGTGCTATAGAGTCCCTGATTCTCATTTGTTTCTTTTCAGGAATCCTTTGGCTGATCCAGAGGTTATTTCTCAAGGGCCTAACGGAGTTAAGGCCACTGTTACTAAAAATCCTGTTCCTTCTGACAGGGAATCTAGGAACCTAGATAGGTGGGATAAAAAGGTTTATACCTCTGCCACTCTTGCTATTAGGTCTACTAATTGTATTTTTCATATGCTGAAGTACCAGCAGCACACCTTGGAGGCTATTAAGTCTAGGATAGCAAGTGTGCCTCTGTTGGCAAAGAGTAAGGATATGCAGGATTTGATGAATTCGGCCAGTCTTGTTAATAAACATTCATTACATTGTGGTTTTGACATTCTAGAAGCTTCCTGTAGGGCTACAGCTACTGGCTCTGTTATTAGAAGGCATGTTTGGCTCAGGGAGCAGTCCCTACCAGAGCCTGACAAGGCTAAGTTTTTAGATGTACCTTTGCATAAGGACGGTCTTTTTAGCTGCAAAGCAGAGGAAGTGCTCAAGAAGATGGAAGACAAGGTCAAGTCTATGCAGACAGTTAAAGACTTTCTGCAAGTTCAGCATCCTCGCTTTAGCAGAAATTACCCTTCTAAGAGTTGGATGTTCCCTGATACAGCAGACAGAACTGCTCTAGGACTAGAGGTTACAAATCTTCTAGGGGACAGGTGGCTACTCCTCAAAGGTCTAAGCGTTGGCAGACATCCTCTTCCAAGGCGGGAAGTTCTAAGTCTGCATCTCAAGCTAAACATTCTCAATGACTCTGTCCAACTTCTGCCTGTTCTTGCCTGCTCGGAGAGTACTTTAGGGGGAAGGTTGGCCTTTTTTGCAAATGTTTGGGCCACCATCACGGACGACAAATGGGTACTCAGAGCTGTATCTCTAGGACACAAGTTTTCTTTCCACATCTTTCCAGTACCCAAAGGATTCTCGGACACCTCCAAACCAAAGGGCAGAAGTAGAAAAGCAAATTTTGTCTCTGTTACATCTGGGAGCAATAGGATCAGCTCCTGCTCAGCAGGTAGGCCAGGGTTTCTATTCCAGACTTTTCCTAGTTCCAAAAAAAAGAAGGCACCTGGTGTCCTATCCTAGATCTATCCATTCTGAACTCTTTCTTGATAATTCCAAAGTTCAAAATGCTCACTCTGCATCACTTGCTGCCAATGTTAGAAGAAGGATTCCTGGCTGATAACGTTGGATCTCAAAGAAGCTTATCTGCACATCCCTATCAGGGAAAGTTGCAGGCAATACCTTCATTTCAGGGTGGGCAAGCAACATTATCAATTCTCTGTGCTGCCCTTTGGCTTATCTACTGCTCCCAGAGTTTTCACAAAGTGCCTGGCTCCAGTCATTGCTTTTTGTAGGCAGAAGAAAATTCAGATTTATCCATACTTGGAGGACTGTCTAACTCAAGCAAATTCTCAGGAACAGCTGTTAAAGGATCTAGAATTTGTAAAGACTCTTCTCTCTTCCCTGGGTTACACTCTCAATGAGGAAAAATCAAAAATGGTGCCATCCAAAGAGGTAACATTCCTGGGAGCGAGTCTGAACACAGCCGCCCAGATGATATATCTCACCCAGGAGAAGCAGACAACTCTTTCAGTTTACTTTAAGAACTTGGCAAGCCTGTCCCAGCCCCCTGTAAGGAAATACCTGCAAGCTGTGAGATACATGGCCTCTTGCATTCTCATGATTCCATATGCAAGACTGCATATGAGGAAATTGCAATGGTACCTCAAGAACATTTGGTGTCAACACACACAGGACCAGGATGTGATAATTTCTCTGTTTCCATGTCTACAGACCGAGTTTCTATGGTGGGCAACAGCCTGTCTACAGAAGAAAGGCATGCCCTTTCACCCACCCCTTGTCACTCAAGTTCTTATCACAGACACATTGGACTATGCCTGGGGAGCTCACCTGGATGGCAGATGCATACAGGGAAGTTGGAATGCCCAGCAGATGCACCTGCACATAAATTTAAAGGAGTTGATGGCAGTCCAGCAGGCCTTACTAGCTTTCAAGCAT
The DNA here is from genome assembly GCF_019279795.1 of Protopterus annectens. Taxonomy (NCBI): domain Eukaryota; kingdom Metazoa; phylum Chordata; order Ceratodontiformes; family Protopteridae; genus Protopterus; species Protopterus annectens. The sequence continues at coordinate 751,370,883 of NC_056749.1, forward strand.
ATTCTTTTTTCAGGGACCCTGCTTGTCAGGACAGACAACACCACAGTCATGTGGTACATCAACAAGCAGGGAGGGACTCATTCTTACCTCCTGTGCAGACAGAGCATGAGTCTTTGGTCCTTAGCAGCATCCCTGGGCCTGCATCTCCTAGCTCAGTTTCTTCCAGGAAGGCTCAATGTTTTGGCAGACCAGTTGAGCAGACAGACCTTGGATCCCCATTAGTGGCAGCTGAACAGAGCAGTTTTTTACAGCATCATTCAACGTTGGGGCACTCCTCAAGTGGATCTTTTCTCCTCTCCAGACAACCATCTTGTACCTCTTTTTTGCACCAGACAGCATCACAGCAGAGCCTGGAAACTGGATGCTCTGTCCTTCCCTTGGACGCTACTGTCATTTTATGCCTTCCCTCCTCTTCTTTCCAGAGTATTATTGAAGATCAGGGATGAATGACCAAGGACTATTCTCATAGCTCCAGACTGGCCCAGACAGCATTGGTATCCACTGCTTCACAGTCTCTCCCAATTTCCTCATTGGCATCTTCCTCTGAAGCCAGATCTTTTGGTTAAGGAAGGGGGAAACATTCTACATCCTCATCTTCAGTCTCTCCATTTGGCAGCATGGCTCATTGTATGACTCCATCCTTTTCTTCCTCCCTTTCCCAGCAGGTGGTTGACGTGCTGAGGGAGGCCAGGAAGCCTAGCACTAGGAAGTCCTATGCTGGCAAATGGGAAAGATTCTCTCACTGGATGCAGGCTAGAGAGGAATCTTCTTCTCAGCCTACACTTCCTCTGATCCTGGATTATCTGACTGATTTGCTTCAGGGTGGTCTTTCTTTTTCCTCCATCTAGATCCATGCTTCAGCCATTTCTGCACATTGTTCTTTTGAACAACCCATTTTCTCTCATCCCCTGATGAAAGTATTTCTCAGAGGTGCTTGCAACTTAAGACCTCCCAGAAGGGTGCCTAGTCCTGCCTGGGATCTTAATTTTGTTCTAGAGAAACTTACTCTTCCTCCTTTGAGCCAGCTGCCACTTTAGATTTAAAGTTTCTCTTTTGGAAGACTGCCTTCCTATTGGCTATAACTTCAGCAAGGAGGGTTTCGGACCTGCATGCTTTGATGGCTGTGGAGCCTTTTCTTATTTTCCATGCAGATAGGGTCTCTCTGAGAACCAACCCCTCCTTTATGCCTAAGGTGGTTTCTAGCCTGACTCTTAATCAGTCCATACACCTTCCTACCTTCTTTCCTAATCCTCGAAATAGAGGTGAAAGAATCCTACATTCTCTTGATGTGCATAGATAGCTCAGGTTTTACCTGGGCAGGACTAAAGACCTTTGTAAATCAGCACAGTTATTGGTCAGTTTTGCCCCTGGAGCCCAGGGCAAGGCTATTTCTAAGCAAACCATTTCTAAATGGATTGCTCATTGTATTACTTCTTGTTATTCCTTTCATGACAGGGTTCCTCCTCAAGGGGTTAGGACCCACTCCACAAGAGCAGCTTCCACTCCTGCAGCCTTTTTAAGGGGTGTCCTTGCTAAAGACCTTTTGGAGGCTGCCACATGGTCTTCTGTTCACACTTTCACAAAGCATTATAATTTGCCTTTGTTTTCAAGAGCCAGGGCAGGGTTTGCCACTGCTGTTCTGCAGGGCATTATCTCCAATCCTTGATTCTGTTGGTTCCTCATCCCTTCTCTCTGGGCTTTGGTAATCAACCCATTGGTTAGGACTGCAACAGTGAAACATGATGAACATAGTACAGTTGTGTACACTTACCATAAATGTAGATGTTAGAGTGTATTCACTGTTGCAGTCCTGGTTTCCCTCCCTTCTTCCCCCTTTTCTCTTTTCCTAAGGTACAGGCTAAATTTGGTATTATTTGCCAAAATGGCTTTTGGTTTAAGCCTTGTTTTCTGGGGGCTTCTGACTGTTATGGCAAGAAAGACTGAGGAAGTGACATTGGCTGCCTCCTTTTGTATTGGACGCCCTGACATCCTTTACAACCAATGACAGCTAATGTAATTTTTACTTACCTTTGGTATTCTGGCCGATCGAGGGCTACCGGGAGCCGGATAACCCATTGGTTAGGACTGCAACAGTGAATACACACGAACATCTGCATTTATGGTAAGTGTACACAACTGTACTTTCCACAGGATCTTCATCAATATTTCCCTAAAATGTATCTATTTCGGTTTTTGGTGGTCTTTCAAATCCTTTTACCTTTTTTCCCAGCTCTCTATAAAACATTTTTGAGTCATCAGTAAATTGCTTATTTTGTACTTTTCCTTTATACTTATCTATGTATCTTCTAAGTTTTTCTGCCTGTGCTGATATTTTTAGTTTATTTTTGAGATAGTACACAATAAATCCTGATCCAGTATAATACTACTTACTGCTTTTATCACATCTACCTTTGAGTATTTTTGTTCATCTCTTCCTTCTATACTCCTCTAACAGTGACACTTCTTGTCTTATTTGCTTTGTACTTTTCTCTATTTTGATGCTTCCATGATGGCATTAAATTTCTCCCCGTTCTTTCCCTTACTACCGTAATTTCTTGTGGCAGGACTCATTTGTTATTAATTTGGATGCACAGTAATGTATCCTATTTACTTCTGTTATATCGCATGGATCTCTATGGACAGTCCTAATTACTTTGTTCATTTGTTTTATCAAATTTCTTACTTTTTGGGTTTTATTGACCTTCTGCAGCCTATTCATTGATCTTGATATGTCCATCCATCTCTATTAAATCAAGCAACTCTTCTCTTAGGTCATTTTCTTCTAAACTGAGGGCACATTCTTTGTTCTCCATTTCCTGCAGGCATTCTGTACAAAGTTCCAGAGCATCTTCCTGTGCCACGTTCAATTCAGTTTGACCCTGTGTCACCCATTGCTCTTTCATATAGGAACTCTCTGACCTCTCACTCCACGATATTGACCATGTCAGAGTTGCCACAGTTTCCTGTTCTTTCTCTTGCTTTATAGCTCCAACTGAACATTTGTACTGGTTTCCTATGGAAGGCTCCAAAGTATCTCCATATCTCAACTGATTAGATGCTTCCCGCTTCACATGTTTCACCTCTGAGTTAGATTTTCTACACTAAATCCTTCACTTTGCAGGTACTCCATAGCCTCAGTTTCTATTTCTTTAACTTCTCCTTTACTAATCCTCTTTTCTACTCTTCCTCTTTATTTTCTTATTGTTTGTATTGTAAAATTTTCCATATCTGGGCATCTTTGCCTGTATTTCTGTTAAATTTTCTTTGGTGCTGCTCTTTTTGCATTGATTCGTTTTGCGTTCTCCTTTGCATAAATATTGCACCGTATTAATTCTCTTTCTTTCCCATGTCCATATTGCTTCGTCAGATGTCTCCTGCTCCTCTTGTTTCTCCTTACTTTGGGGACTAGTTGTTTCATCATGCTGTGATATGACTTGTGTTAGACTTTCTACACCTAATCCTTCACTTTGCAAATATTCCATAACTTCAGTTTCTATTTTTAACTTCTACTTGACTAATCTTCTGTTCTACATTTCCTCTTTGTGATCTTTTTTTTTTTTTTTTAATTTTGAAATTTTCCATATCTGGATGTCTTTGCCTGTGTTTCTTTTTGAATACCTTTGGGGCTGCCTTTTTATGTTGAATTATTTGGCTTTCTCCTTTGCATAAATATTGCACCACATCAAATCTCTCTTTCTTTCCCATGTCCATATTTCTTTTTTATACCCTTCAAACGTCTAAGTTTTGTTCTTTCAATTTTCACACTTCCTCAGTCACTTATTTTTTTCCAAACAGTACAAGGTTTCTTGGTCTATATACTGTTTTCATGGATCTGTTGTATTAATGAACATAATTTTTCATTTGAAGCTTCTGACAGTTTTTCTTGTGAAAGTATTTTTCTTTCCTCTGATTTCTCTCTTAATCTTTTCATAATTCTTTTATCTGGAAGTTCTGGTTTTCTTGCATAATAGTAACAATACATAATTTCTTATCCTCAATGGTCCACTTTGTTGCCTGTATGGCTCTTTTTTGTCCTATCAGGTTTTGTGATTTTTGTGGCTGGATACTTTCTTCTACAACGGGGGGGGGGGGGGGGCATCCTTTCCCTGGGCTGGCCTAGCCCCATTGTAGGAATATTTCCATGTCTTGAGGATTCCACACTGTAATTTTTTCCAGTCCTGGTACCAGTGCACCTACCCGGATTGTGCAATACTTGTGCACCCACCTAGCTTCTTTATTTTTTAACCTACTTCTCCATGATATATGCTTTATAAAATACAGTCTATGTATCAGTGTTGTCTTGGTGAGATTTTGTGAAAATCAGGGTCCACCTCATGAAGGTACTCACCAAAACTTAAGGATGAATTCAATTCCAGCAATAATTTTCTCCTTTTGTTGATTTTATCATCTCTCCATTCGGATCCCAATGTATATACAGCACGTCTGTGCACATGTTAACATATACAATGTGTGCAGTGTACAGCATATTATGTAAGGTGTGCCTGATCACCATTCACGCAGTTCCCATGATTCCCACATCTGACAGACATGGGATCTATACCAGATTTTTGTATAGAGGGACCTTCCACGGGGTCATCTAGTTAGTAGGTACTCACATCACCACCCCAGAACCCATGACAGCCCAGAGAAATAATGATACATAGTAGACCACTCATAATGGTGTTTGATATTGTGTTACAAGTGATACCACACATGCCTTACAGCCATAGCTGGTAACCCTCCTCCCATCTGCAATCCCAAGACAGAGATGGAGAGGGCATATAATTCTGCATTGGCACAGGCTCAGAACATCTTGGTATTTGTGTTTGGAGTGCTGCTGTCTTCCTTTTGCTGGCAGAGTACATCAGACAATGCACTGCAGTATGCTGTCAAGATGTATTTTAAGGTATTTGTGGTGTGCCACGTTACACAATATGGTGCTATGAAACTACAGCAAGGGGAGGGAGTGTCCATGCTGTGCAGCAGGTGTTCTCTAACTCACATGAACCTGGGGGTATGCAGGCTGCAGTCATCAGCACCTGCAGAGGTGGGGATGAAGTAGCATGGGATGACAACACTAGCATAGGTGGAAGAATCATGGATGCTTCTTGCGGTATCAGTGCTCTTGTCTTCAGGTGATGGTGTGCAGTGTCTTGCCATGAAATGGCCACTGGGTGTACCAGTTATCCTTGCAGAAGCAGGTGTGGCAGGACATGGTTCAGAGGAGACCATAGTGTATGAGGAAGGCTCCATATGCAGGAATGTAGACATGTTCCCTCTTTGTGGTCATGGCACACATGACCACTGTGGCACCACAGGACCATGATTATGACATGTGGGGTCATCCCATAGTACAGCTGGACAAATGTATACATCCATGGAACCTTCCATGGCCATGGGGGCATGTGATGATGGACCAGGCTAGTGTCATCCACATCTACAGGAGTGTCTGCAACTGTGAGTAGAGGTGACGATGGAGGCCATCATATGTGTAAAGCAGCACTGCCACGTAGAGTTTGCAGTCATTTTCTACTTTGGCTATGCATGCTATGTGAAGACTAATAGCTGCCAAGTGGGTGGCCATTCCCTGCAATGGTTGGAAGTATTTACAGAGGTCATAGTTAACTTCATGCAGGGCCATGTAGCAGATTAAGCACCTCTGACATGGTGCGAGTAACATCCATCTGTGCCTGGATCACAGCCATGTACACATTCACTAGTCCTTGTCCATTGTATCACAAATGTCATGTAATAGTTATGCTGCAGGTCATTGACAGGCACCCATATACCTCCCTCCAACAGTGTGTGTATGTGTGTGTGTGTGTGTGTGCGTGTGCATGTGTGTGCGCACACTTAAAGTTATGCATCTCTTTGGCACTGTCAGTGTGTCTGCTGCTTGCGTGCTATGTGTGGGATGTACACTAAACATGTGTGCTGCATGCAGACCATCTGGGCTTCTGGATTCCACTCAGCTTCATAGGAAGAAAATGCCCTCCCCATTCTTAGTGTTTCTGACAATACCATTGTGTTCTCCAACTACCATTGTTGTCTGCCTCTTGTGTCACTAAGCTGGTAAATGTCTTTAAAATGTTTCATGAGCACTAGACTGTGGCTTTTCAGTGGATATTTCCTACCAACTTATTTTTAAGGCATTTAATACAATACCATACAGATGAATAATTTCACTTTTGTTTAAACAGAATATAGATCTGGATGTGGTTAAATAAATTATTGATTGCTTAGGTAAATGAGTCATGATTGTGAGTCTGTTTAGAAATACTTTTTCCAGTAAGGCTATTTTGAGCAGAGTCCAACAGGAATTATGGCTAGGGCTTATATTGTTTGGCTTTTATAATTTCATAGATATTCCAAGGCTATTAGGTATTATGACCATTTATGCCTTGCCAATACCCTCACTTAGGCCACACCTCCTTTCTCCGGGAGGGCTGTACCAGTCAGTCCTGGAGTAAATTTGTGAAAACCCATTCAGTCAGTCAGGATATGTTAAAAGTAGATAGTAAGATGTGCTGTTTAATATGCAGGGGAAGTTTATTCCGTATGTTTGGGAGGCACTGGATTATAAATCAGTCCCTCCACCATGTTTTATTTATTTGTAGATGAAAATTTAGGTCCTTGGTTCTAGTACTATTAGAGTCCATGGACTAATGGAGATACAGAAGATCTAGGTATCTAATGGCACAGTAAGCAAGACAGAAGATTTCCCTCAAAGTCTGTAAGACATTGAATTAAAGGAATAAAGCTTCCAGTCTCTCCTGATAGCTCAAGGACATTAGGTCTGTGATCATTTTGTTTAAGAACCTTTATGGTCTTTCTAATTTTGTTATGCTTAGTAGGATACAGTCCAAATGATGGCATTGTACTCTATAAATGGTCCAATCAATGCTGAGTATAAGGGAATATTTACCTCTTTAGACCTCTGTGATGACACACCACTGGACCAGTAATTAAGGAGCCTCAATCCTCGCCACTGGCAACAGTGGGGGGTGTACACTGAGAGGATACAAAGTACACACACATTATTTCCAGATGCAGCTCTCTGCATCAAGTGCAATTTTCCTTAAGAGCACACAGAGACCACAATCAGTCTGGGGCTAGTTTCTCCAGATCCGCAATAAGACTTCCCACTGGCACAGCTATACAGTTGAGATCTCAGCTGAGTGGCAAAGCCAAGACCTTCAGCACCCTCTGTCAAACCACTGATTCATGTCCCTGCCCAAGTAGCTGACGCACACACACTCTTTGAGGTTTGATTTACACACACACACACACACACACACACACACACACACGGGAATAAGGTAGTTATTACTGCCACCAGCCAACTCCTTATCAGCTACTTAAATGCCTTTAACAAAGGGTGTCCAATCTTACTGTGTAATATTACTACAAATGGTAGTTTGACCATGAGCAAGGGTATTAGGATTGGCCTACACAGTTGCAGTGTCACCAAATAAATATGCAAGTACTCTCAGAACTTAAATATCTTTACACAGATCAGCCACAATGAAAGGTTTAAATATATTTAATAGTAATAAAAGAACAAGACAATACTGAATATATATTCACAGTGACATTAGAGTTCAAAACCACAGGAAATATTTAAAACAACATTGCAGGACAGTGTCAAATAAATAAAGAAAAACATCTAAACTATGCTTCACTATATTCCTGACTGAATCTAACAGAATTACTTTACTCTAGTTAACTTACTTAAGAGCAAAGCAAATGTGGTGAATGGATTGACTAGTTGTTGTCAGGTCAAATACAGAATACAGCATGCTGTGTCTCTCTCAGAGACTTAAGTTAATATCTCAAATATTACTGCTGGGATAGCTTGCAGAATGACATTTCTTGTCATCTGACTATCCCAGGTGAAATCCCCACTGCTGGAAGCTTGGCAGTATTTAGCATCTACCTGTGAAAATATATAGACCTCAGGTCTTTGGCAGTTGCTGGAAGTCATAAAACAATTGCACTTGTCATACTTTCAGAGGTAGTAATTATTTCACCTTAAAGACAATACAGAAAACTCCCTAGTACGGACATTCTGTCTCTAGCTGCTATAAAGTAATTTAATTTCAGCTATTTTTCTGAAGTTTTGCTGGACTGAAGTTAACCTCCTGTGTTCCAATTTCAACTGTTAAAATATATACATTTAAACAGTTACAATAGTGCATGCATATTTATGTTCTATTCCAGTAGGACATGCTGTGGTTATATTTTAAACAGCACTTTGCAAAAACCTTTCCAACAAATCTGTACCAGCAGTGTGATATACACATGACATGCAGTTCTAATGCAGTTGGAACACCAGCATCTTATATGAATCCTGCTGATATTCACAAATAACATACCATTATTTACAAAATTCCAGTTAGCTGGGCTGATAGTATCTCCTTTTGTCACACTTCTTCCCCCCTCAAAGTCTCAAGCTAGTTTTATAAGTGACCCCTGAGAAACATTACTTGAGAGGGATGAGCCTATCTGGGAATACCTTACCCCATTCCCTGTCTTGAGACCCCATCTGCATTGGCATTGCTAACCCCACTATGGTGTTGCACTGTCATATCATATGCCTGCAATCTTAGGTTTCACCATAGTCATTTGGGATTTTGCCTGCTGGCTCCCTGTAGCCATAGATCCCCCTCAGACTTCTCTTCCCTTCTACTGTAAATACTTAACACCAGGGCCTCACTATCAAGGTAAGGTTTCATCATGTTCACATGGTACAGTTTGTGTCCCTGCCTCCTGCCTAGCAGTTCTACCATGAAGTTAACATCACTGACCTTCCTTACCACTTTAAAGGGTCCCTCTCAAGCTGCCTGCAGCTTATTGTATCTGACAGGAATGAGAAGCATAACCTGCTGCCCCACAGCATACTCTCTAGCTCAAGCATTCTTGTCATACCAGACTGTTTTCTGTTGTTGGGCTTCTGCCAGGTTCTCCTGGGTCAAGCCCATGAGTTCCCTGAGCCTTATCCTGAGGTTTAGGACATATGCCACAACAGACTCCTTGTGGGAATCACACTCACCCATCGCTAATCAAATCTAGAGGCCCCCTCACCCCATGCCCATACAGCAACTCAAAAGGTGAGAAACCTGTGGATTCCAGGGGCACCTGTCTCTAAGAAAACAACAAATGGGGCAAGTATTTGTCCCACTCCCTCTTAATAGGTTCATAGGTTCATAAGTTAGATTATGCTACTGGACTAGTGGAAGCACTGTGGGATGAAGCACCTAAAGACCACTCCTTACCACCCCCAGACTAATAGTGTGGTGGAGCGGTTAAACTCTAAACTAAAGACCATGCTACAGGCATTTGTAGACCACTTTAAGAGGGAGTGGGATCTCTGAGTACTCCATGTTCCACAGGAAATAAGTATATCCTAGTGGTAGTAGATTATGCTACCAGATACCCTAAGGCAGTTACTCTGTCCTCCAGAGGTGAGAAACCTGTGGATTCCAGGGGCACCTCTCTCTAAGAAAACAACAAATGGGGCAAGTATTTGTCCCACTCCCTCTTAAAGTGGTCTACAAATGCCTGTAGCATGGTCTTTAGTTTAGAGTTTAACTGCTCCACCACACTATTAGTCTGGGGGTGGTAAGGAGTGGTCTTTAGGTGCTTCATCCCACAGTGCTTCCACAGACCAGCAGGTCTGACATAAGTTGGCACCTCTGTCAGTCAGTATTTCTTTTGGGAAACCTACCCTGCTGAAAATCTCTGATAAAGCATTTTCTACCTTTTCTGCCTCAATGGAGGACAGAGTAACTGCCTTAGGGTATCTGGTAGCATAATCTACTACCACTAGGATATACTTCTTTCCTGTAGAACATGGAGTACTCAGAGACCCCACAATATCCATTGCAACCCACTGAAATGGCTCCTCAGTCACAGGCAAAGGTGTCAAAGGAGCTTTAACCTTGTCTACTTTTTGCACTTCACACAGGTCCTGCAGTGCCCTGTTACATCTCTGGAAGTCCCAGGCCAATAAAGGTTCTGTATGTCTCTTGGTATGCTTTATGCCCATATGAGCTACAAAGAGAATGTCATGGGCTTTGACTAGAAGTGCCAGGCGGTAGATTCTGGGCATTACCAAAGTGTTGTATTCTCTCACCCTTTAGCCCTCCTTCAGGGGGTCCACTGTCTATACAGTAACCCTTTGTCCTAGTATACATATTCCCCCTTTCCTTGAGAATCAGGTGCCTCACTAGCTACCTCCCTCAAGCCTCGTAATGTAAGGTCTGAGAGCTGAGCCTGTCTCAACTCTGTCTTTGTTACCCTTCCCAGCTCTCCTTCCACAAGAAGTTTGGTATCCTCTGACATTGGTGCCTCACTGTTAGCCTGGGTATTGCTACTCACCTCTGCCCTTGCAGTCACTCTGTGCAAGGGAACATCAGTACCCACAAGCATCTGTGGCTAACCTTTAGACTCACTGCTACAGGGTAGCTCCGACCCTGAAGTAGCCACCTCACCAGTCCTGGCTTCAAGTGTGCAGTCTGTCTGGGCCCCCCCCCCGGGCTACAGACCCACATGCTTGTCTCCAAGTCTGACTGCATGTAACTGCATGCAAACAAGGTACTGCATCATCAAAATAATTCCTTATCAGGACATCTGCAGGGATATCCTCAAAACACCTACTTGCTTGCTTCCTTTCCCCCCTCCCAGGCAAGGTGAACCCTAGCCAAAGGTATTTGGAATCAGGTCCTTCCTAAAGCCCTGACTGGAGTAGACTGCCCAAGCAAGTAGTGTTCCTCTTTAACCATTGCAGGATTCACAATGATTAGGTCAGTGGCTGTGTCTCTCTTAGGAGCGGCCTATTTCCAATCTACTAAGATAGGATATAACCCCTTGTTTTAGTTTAGTACCCTTGTTGTCTTCAGACAACTTACTACTGGCATTCTGGCATTCCCACTTACTGGCTCTCCCACCTTTTGTTCCCCACCTTGCCACCACAGACATCTATATGTTACATGGCCCCACTGGTTACATTTAAAACATTTAACCCTTGATCCTGGCCATGTACCTGAACTGTTGGCTTCCCCTGTTACTGCCGGACTCTGTTGGGGTGGTTTAGGTTGCCAACCATGAGTTCTCTTAGATCCATGTGCAGCACTGTGTATCCTTTTCCTGTGCAGTGATGCCCTGATTGCTAAGTATAGGTCTCCCTTTTCCCCCAACTCATCAGCAGTATTACATTCTCTATCTACTAACCATATTCTCATGTCCTCAGGCAAAGTGCTAGGGGCTTGTTTCATTACCAAAAAAGGACTGCCAGCCCTTCAAAAGTGGTGACCTGACACCCACTCACCCATCTATGAAAATAACTGCTTAACTCAGCAATATAATCTCACACACTTTCATCTGCCTTGTGTCTATGCTCACAAAACTTTTTTGTATGCGTAAGATGTTAACTTAAAGCACTCTAATAAAGAATTTTTAACTGTATTATAATTTAGCAATCAGTATCAGAGAATTAAGAAGAAACTTTACAGCTTTACCATGGATTAAAGGGGTCAGAAGCCATATCCAGAGCCATTGGTCAACATTATACTGTTTACAAACCCTTTCAAACATATGAATAAAACTATCAAAATTATCTCCCTCTGTAAATTGTGGAAGACATTTACTGACCTTTATTGCTTCTGGGGTTTGGTTATTCCCTTCCCCATTACCTCCATGACCCTGGTGAAGAGTCAACACCTCCTTTTTGTGTTGCCTCTGCCTCTCATTTTCTTCAGCTTCCAGACATCTCAGTCTTTCTGCTGCTTCTAATTCCATTCATTTCTCCTGCTGCAGTCTCTCTGCTGATGCTAGTTCCAAACGTTTGGCCTCCAGCTCAAGTCTCACTAACTCCAGATGGATTTTTAAGTCTTCTGAGGCAAAGTTGAACTGTTCATTTTCTGAGAGTTGTACATCCACAAGGCAAGTCTGATTGTCCTCCTGGTTGCTGGTCTTTGCCACAGCTGTGATTAAGGCTTCAATCATTTCTGCTTTACTCAGGTTGCATGCACCAATCCTTTGTCTTGGCACATCTCAGCCAACTGGCTCCTTGCCAGCTTGCCACACTCCTATGCTGACATCCTTGCCTGCTCTCCCTGACTAACTAAGCTAACAAAATATAAATATAACTATTTCAATATGAAACTGTCTGACTGCTTAGTCCAAACACCTTCTTTAGTGACCACTGTTTACAGGCTACAGCAGTTCAATATCCACACCACAGCCCACCAAATGTGGTGACCTACCACAGGGTCAGTAATTAAGGAGCCTCAATCCTCACCACTGGCAACAGTGGTGGGTGTACACTGAGAGGATAGCAAGTACACACATGCTATTTCCAGATGCAGCTCTCTGCATCAAGTGCAATTTCCCTTAAGAGCACATAGAGACCACAGTCAGTCCATGGCTGGTTTCTCCCTCTTTCTCCAGATGCCCTATAAGACTTCTGACTGGCACAGCTATAGAGTTGAGATCTCAGCTGAGTGGACAAGCCAATATCTCCAGGACCCTCTGTCCAACCAGTGTTTCGTGTCCCTGCCCTAATAGCTGACACACACAGTCTTTGAGGTTTGATTTACACATACACATACACACACACACACCTGGGAAAGGCTGGCACAGGTTTACTAGCTATGCCCCCTTTTGCCCAGACTATAAGGTAGTTATCACTGCCACCAGCCAACTCCTTATCAGCTACTTTAAGACCCTTAACAAAGGGTGTCCAATCTTACTGTGTAATATTACTATTAGTACAAATGGTAGTTTGACCAAGAGCAAGACTATTATGAGTGGCCTACACGGTGTTACCAAATAAATATGCAAGTACTCTTGGAACTTAAATATTTCTACACAGATCAGCCATGATGAAAGGTTTAAATATATTTAATAATAAATACATACAAGACAATACTGAATATATATTCACAGTGACATCAGAGTTCAAAACTATAGAAAATATTTAAAACAACATTGCAGGACAGTCTCAAAGAAAAACACCTAAAGTATGCTTCACTATATTCCTGACTGAATAGTTAACTTAAGGGCAAGGCAGATGTGGTGAATGGCTCTTCTAGTTGTCAGGTCAAAGACAGAATACAGAATGCTGTGTCTGTCTCAGAAACGTCTTAAATTAACATTTCAAATATTACTGTTGGGATAGCTTGCAGAATGACATAATTTCTTGTCATCTGACACTATCCCAGGTGAAACCCCCCACTGCTGGAAGCTTGGCAGTATTTAGCATCTACCTGTGAAAATACATAGACCTCAGTTCTTTGGCAGATGCTGGAATTCATAAAACAGTGCAGTCTTCATACTTTCAGAGGTAGTAACTATTTCATCTTAAAGACAATACAGAAAACTCCCTAGTACAGACATTCTGTCTCTAGCTGCCATAAAGTAATTTAATTTCAGCTATTTTTCTGAAGTTTTGCTGGACTGAAGTTAACCTCCAGTGTTCCGGTTTCCACTGTTAAAATATATACATTTAAACAGTTAGAATAGTGCATGTACATTTCTGTTCTATTTTAGTAGGGCATGCTGTCGTTACATTTTAAACAGCACTTTGCAAAACCCTTTCCAACACACACTTCTGTACCAGCAGTTTGATATACATATGACATGCAGTTCTAATACATTTGTAACATAAGCATCTTATATGAATCATGTTGATTTTCACAAATGCCATATAATTATTTACAAAATCGCAGATAGCTGGGCTGGCAGTATCTCCTTTCGTCACAACCTCAGTTATATTTATTTAGGAATCAGTTGTGATAAATAAAAGGATTTCCTAAAAACTACTGCCACATGATGGTCAAAAGAGAGGTAATTATTGACCATTATACCATGACCCCCTATTAATATTCCAAAACGTGCACACTGATTGGCCAGCGTGCACGTTGTAAATCGACTTATACTAATGGAAAAAGGTCCGTCAGCCGGACTTTTCCATTAGTATAAGTCTCTTTTAAAACACTGTCTCGCTATGTTAAGAGAGTTTAACATAGCGACACAGGTTTAAAAAAAGCACCAGACATCTCCGTTGCTTATTTTAAAGCTGTCTCGCTATGTTAAACCCATTTAACATAGCAAAACAGTAAAAAGCAACGGAGATCTTGCTTTCTCCATTGCTTTTGGCCACAGCTCTGATGTACTGCATAGGCATGCGCAGTACATCAGAACTGCCGCGGATACCAGACAGCTGCGGAAGGGCAGCAAAGAGGCATTATACAATGCCATTATTTAAGAAAAGTAATTATTTCTTTTCTTAAATAATGTCATAGTATAATAGCAATATCCCACTTCTGGGTGTGGGTAATGCGGGATTTACCCATGGTTGTCTTTGTTAAACCATGCCAACCGTGGGTAAATCCCACATTACCCACACCCAGGTGTGGGTTATTGCTATAAAATTCCTCGTTTCCTGACTACATTTTCATTTTGTAGTGGTGTGTTGTCTATGATAAGGGGGTGGTTGTCTACCAAAAGTGATGATGCTATAATTTTTAAGCTTTTAGTTTGAGCTGTTTTTTAGTACACAGTTTATTTTATTTTATTTATTTTCTTTTGCTTCCATTTACCAGATTTATCCTGCTGGGTTTAGTTAACCCCTTTTCACCAGACACCTATTTAAAAAAGCTCCAACATATTACAAACATTTTAAAACAGACATTCAGTAATATTAATGAACTGTCATTAAGTAAAATACATTGACAATTGCACATCTGTTTGCTAATTAGATTATGTTCATATGAAATAAAGGCAACTAGTACATTATAAAACATGATTATGCATTTAATAGATGTTGAACATTGAGCATTAGAAGAGGAGTATTAGTGGGTTTGTCAAATAAATAACAGATCTTGTGATTAGTGATTAGAAATTCAAAGATAACTTTGATGCACAATTCTGCAACTTTTTAGATAGTAGTGGATTGAGTGACTAGATGGTAAGAATAAAATGTTGTAACTTAAATCAGTTAGTCAAACTTCTTCAGGTTTATACTGGAAAGTTTTTATGTGGAAATGTATACATAGGATGTTTGTTGCTCCCTATAAAATCTCTAAGTTTAGTAAAATGACTTCTTCAGTTTGTTGGAGATGTAAACACGTAAAAGCTGATTGGACACATGTTTATGGACTTTGTAAAACTAAATGTATATTGGGAACAGATAAGTATGTTGTTAAGGGGTTATGATCTGTTAACTGTTCTTTAACTAGATCAGTAATGCTAATGAATGTTCCACTTCCTTTATCTGTACAAACCAAACAACAAAAAGTATTCTGGAGTCTCCTGACAGTTGCTGGAAAAGTTATTACAAAAACTGGAAATTGAATTCAGTTCCTACATTCAAAGACTTTTTTTAAATTTAACAACAGTACTAATTAAAATTGACTGCGGTGGTGGTGCTGCGGTAGCGTTGTCGCCTCACAGTAAGACGTTGTCCTGTTTGATTCTCAGCTAAAGCATCTTCTGTGTGGAGACATGCGTGAATGGACGTACCTTCGTTGAAGGTTGTGCGTCATAGCTGGCAACTCGGCACGTAAAAATCTACTGTCAATCATTAGCGGACCGGAGTTCAGCTGTGGCGACCCCTAACCAGGAAAAGGCGAAAGACACAACAACAACTATGTAAAACTGAAAAAGAAGTGATCAGAGCAATGTTTATAAATCATACTAAGACTTTTAGGAGTTGGGATAACCTTGAAATGTTTCTGTTGAAATACCAAGACTCCCATTGTGTTAACTGTGTAAGATTCCCTTGATGATTCAATGTATTCCTAACACTGTATAACAGTATGTGATGCTGAATTTCTTTCTTTCTTTCTGTTTATGCATTGTAAATATGTTAAATTAATGAACATTTTCTTAGAAAAAAGAAATTCATTGAAATGGAAGTGAGGGAAGGAACTTGGTAGGGCAGAAAATGTTAATATTGTAGTTAAAGAGATGGGATGTTAAACATGTTCAGATAGAATTAAATATGTCTATTATAAGGTTTATATTAGAAGTATAGAGCTGGGGAGCAGACCACCATCACAAAACTCTGTATATGGCTCAGAGATTCTAGTAAAACTATTCAGTTATTGGTGAAGACTGGTTGTGGGGCATAGGATTTTGAGTGAAGAGAAATGATTTCATGATATGGCAAGCTGAAGTTAACAGTAGCATTTATCCTAATGATATAGAGGGGCAGACCTATCGATTTGTTAGGTGAAGTTTTAGTTGTATTTTAAACGAGTTTACATTCTGAATGCATTTCAGTTTCAGTGGGTTTGGTTCCATAGTTTATCTACATATTTGAATATAGGGATTCACCTTCAGTATTAGATGATTAGGTTATAGTGATTAGTGATCTTTTTTCTAGAGTGTAAAATTCTATTGAGCGGTAGTGTTGTAAGTTGTTAAGGGCATGGCAGTTTCTGGCTTACAGAGAAGTCTGTGTATTGTAGTTAGCTGAGAAAGAGCTAGAAGATGTGGTTCTTCTAACCAGTTTAATTCTCTGCATGCCAAAGAGTGGTGTGTTTTGTTGTAGTTTACTGCAAATCTACATTTGCTCAGTTTTGGAAGGTTATGAGACTTGTAGGTTAGTGGAGAATGGGGTAACATAGAGGAGAGATGGCAGTAAGAAAGTTAAGAGAGTAAGAGGCTGTACATCTTTTGGCTATGTCAGTGAGGTAGAATTTTACTCTGTATAATGTGCTTAGTTTTTGATATTTTTTTTAAACTGTGTGATACCTGGTGATCAAATTTCAACTGGAAATATATGATGACACCCAGTAATTTTGTGTGGTTTACTTGTTGTATAATAGTCTTTATGGAAGAGACTGGTTAACTAGGGAGAGTTCCTTTTGGAGGATTTAGGTATCTGAAAATGACTTAACAACAACATCCAGTTTATAGCCATCTACAGACTTTGTTAGCTACAGTTCTTGGGTCTCTACTTGGAGATCTGATAAGTAAGGGTCAGAAAAATGGAGGTGCCAGCACCGAACCTGGTGGACACCACTGGTCACTTTCATAATTTCTGATGAGATGCCTGCAACATGCACTGTGTGATTTCTGTCTTTCAGCAAGTCTACCATCCAACTTATCACATATAGGTTAGTATTGAAAACATTTATTTTCTGTATGATTCCAGCATGGGGAATGGTACTGAAGGAGGGCAATATACTCTGTGTGTAGCACATGACCACTGTCTACAGCCTCCATAACCCTTCTGCAGATGTTTACCAGAGTTAGTAGGCAGGATCTACCCTTCACAAAGATAAACAGTTTGGGGGTCAAGTCTAATAATAATCATAATAATGTACTTTATGAAGTCATTTATCATACATCCCATGATTTTGCAGATAGGGCTTGTAAAACTGATTGGTCTCTAATAAACAGGCTTGATTCTAAGGCCACCCTTACAGAGAGGCACCACCACTGCAGTGTACTACTCATCAGGGGCAAAACTAGTACCTAAACTTAGGTTAACTAGTTTAACGAGCTGCTCTGCAGGAGCATGTTTCAGTCTCCAGTCAATAACAGAACTAAGTGGCTGAAAAGTTATCATTCCCTTGTTTTCAGTTTTGAAGTTCATTTTTACAGCCCATATCTGTTGTATGTATTTTCTTTCTTGTTTTCTGCTTAAAGCTAATTAATAATATTATGCATTTGTTTTTCTATTCTTAAAGCATTAGAAAGTTATTTTAGTTAGTGTTTTGTTTCTGGCCCTACAACGTCTGAGCAAAGTGCTCTTAAAGCTTATATTATCTAATTCCAGTAAATAGATGCACTTATTTTCCATGTAAGTAGTCTAACTTTTGGAATTAAATCCCGGTCTGTTTTTGTAGGAAGATTACAGCCAGGCTACTTGCAGTGATGTGATTGCTTTATGACAGGTAAGAAGGTTAGTTGTTGTCTATTAAAGCCCAAGAGTTTTGAAGCCTTGCACTTCTGGTTTCTGTCAATTCCAGTCAACCACAGAATTGTGGCCAAAAATTCTCAATTCCTTGTTATCCTAATACTTGGATATCTATATTTGCTGATGTTTGCAAGACAGGAACCCTGCTTGTATCATATTAAGTGACATCTTTACTACAAGATCATTTACTTCAGGTAAACAAATGGGCAGTGGTTATCAATGTACTTTTTTTAATATGCCCAAAAGTAACATCAGGCATGTTAATTCTACACATCCTAAACTTATCATGTGATTGACGAGCAAATTTATTTTTTCCACAGAGTAAGTACCCTGAACATTATTATTGATCGAGATAACTCTTTTAAACCTCAGTTTTAATATTATTATAAGGAAAGGATATATAACATGTTTCATATATTTTAAGATATAAACCAATAGAAACTGGTTATCTTTTTACTTTTGTATATCTATTTGATGAACCTGATATTTAAAATATAGTGTGTTTATAACTATGAATTGTATTGTAATATACAAGGCTGCAGTGTAAAGGATATTTGTGATATTTTTATTTGATTTATTATATATTTGTGCTGGCTTTTATCCATTTAGTTTACTATCATGGAACGTTTCTCACCGAGCCTCTGTTGAAAATTTGTTCTACCTGTTTGGACTATCCCATCTACTAGATTAAAAAAAGAACAAACAAATATCTGATTTTGGTGGCCAGATAAAATGTATAACTAGAATAGAATGCATTATTATTTTTTTGACATCTAAGAAACTTGAACAAATTGATGGTTTATTAGAAAACCATAATATCAGTATTATATGGGAATGATGTTTTTTTCAGATAAATGAGTGACGATTTTACTTAGGTTTGTTTTATTTTAGTATAATGAAATGGTCATTTACTCCACTGAGATATATATTTTTATGATTAGTACAACTTACAAAGCAACCTTTGTATATAATATCTTCATTTTCAAAGTCCCAAAATGTAAAGCTAATATTCATAGTTCCTGATGCAATCAAAAGGAAAATATTTTATTCTCATTGTGCTTTTATTTTGTGAAATATGATCCTGTATTTTAATCAAATTTTGACAGTATTATTACATTTAAATTTAAGTTACTTATTTTTAAATTAATACATTTATTTTAGCTGATGTCTGAGCTGAGCCTTGAGACCTTGGCCTACTGGTCCTTTGTAATATAAGATCCAAGAAATTACCTAAAGTAGGATATGAACATCAACAATGCTAGCCTGACTGCCCTTGCATTAAACTATTTGTGTTGAGGGCTTTGTCTGTCAGAGAAAAGTACCTTCTCTTGCTGATTTTTGTGAAAGTTTTCTCCTCATCAATTTGGGGAAAGATTCCATCCTAGAGAACTGGGAAGAATCTAGGATCTGGGATGATAGAGTTTGCTGCAGATGGCAGAATGGAAGCCACCACTGCAGAATATGTGTACATGGCCCTTACTGTACCCAGTTTAATTTCTCAAAATGCTTAGGTTTTTTTACATACCTTGAAAGGAATGAACCCCATTCCTAACCATAATTGTTGATACTACTTTGTGGTTCATGTTTTTAATGCTTCTCAGATAGTTTTATATTGTAATGTTTGCACAATCCCAAATAGAGTATTTAATCTATAAGCTGAATAGTGACGTTCATGTTCAGGAAGACCTGGGACCACTGTGTTTTCAGGCACATCTTGGGATACTTCAGACCACTGTGCTGACAGTTCACATCCCCTTTGAGTTGTAAAACCACCATGGTTTCAGTCTGAGAACCAAGTTAATTTTGTTTTTAGTTAGAGGTTGGGAGCATTGTGCTTTGAAGGACAAGTTCTGAGAGACCTGGCAACATTGCAGTTTTCAGTCTCATCTCCTGGAGGACCTAGAACCATGTTGATTAAAAGTACATAGCCTGGCAGACCTAGGACCATTATGATTTCAGATTCATGCCCTGAGAGACCTGGTCCATTACAAATTCAAGCACATGTCCTCAAAGATCTGGGAACAATGTAGTAATGATATGCTAGTATGAATTTAAAGGGAATTGCCATTACTGGGTTATCGTGTGATTTGACTTTATTCATTTCAAGAGATTAGTAGAAGTTGTTGAATGCATATAATTACAAGTGTATTTTCACTCTTTTGTTTATGAATATGCTTTCTCGTATACTATAACCATTACTAATATGAAATTATGTCAGTTATACTGTACTTATGTTAGTACCAGCTGCTCCATGTTCATTCTGCACATCAGTGTGACCTGCTGAAGTTATTTTCTAAAGCTTTCAGACTCTCTTCCCAGATACCTTTAACATGTCACACCACATGTAACAAAATGCCAGTCTCATTTCTTGTTTCTTAGTGAGATATTTCAATTCAGGTTTCTTTTTTGCATTTTCATATTTTAAACATTAAACTGAGTAACATTCTAACAAATTCAGTCAGAAGTTTCATTCTCATTTGGTTTGTATTTCCACCAAAACACCATGCCTTCTGTGACACCTCCTGCAATGGCCCAGTAATCAAGGAGCCTCAATCCTCATCACTAGCACCAGTGAGGGGTGTCCACATTGGGAGGATAACAAGTACACACACAGTAAAGTACACTTTTCCTTAATAGGACACAGAGATCACACTCAGTCTGGGGCTGGTTTCTCCCCATATCCCCAGTAAGACTTCCCACTGACACAGCTATAGGGTTCAGATCTCAGCTGAGTAGTCAAGCCAAAACCTCCGGTACCCTCTCTGTCCAACCAGCACTTCCTGTCCCTGCCCAAGTAGCTGACACACACACACTTTGAGATTTGGTTTATATACAAAAACATAGACACTACTGGGGAAGGCTGTCCCAGGTTCACTAGCTATGCCCCCTTCTGCCCAGGCTATAAGAAAGTAATCCACTGCCACCAACTACTCTTATCAGCTGCTATAAAGGCTCTTACCAAAGGGTGTCCAGTTCCACTGTGTAATATTACTGTTATCCGAATAGTAAGTGTAACCCAGGGCTAAAGCTATTGGAGTGGCTTATACAGTATCACCAAATACATGCAAGTACTCAGAGCTTAAGTTCTCTCTTCACAAAACAGCCACAGTTGAAAAATTTTAAAAATTTAATAATAAATAGCAAAAAACACAAGACAATACTTAGCTCAACACAATGACATTAGAGAGTTCAGAAATCACAGGAAATACTTTAAAACAACATTGTAGGATAGTCTGACATAAATATAGAAAACAGCTAGACTAATTTGGCTATATTTCTATCTATCTCTATGAGAAATCACTGTTCTAAATACTACTTACAGAGCAAAGGCAAAGTGCTGGTGAGTTATTGTTAGCTTCAGAACCAAATACAAAATACTATCCTTACTTTCTGAGATAGCCCTTAAATTGATAATACACATTACTGCTGAGTCATTTCAGATTACCTCATTCTTGTTACATCTGCTTAAGTTTCCCAGGCTCATAGAACTTAAAATTTAACATTTCTCTTTTGATCTGCAACTGCCAAGAAGGCACAGCAATAAAAAGCACTTTACATGTGAAACCTAGTAATTTATCTATGTCTTAAGACAATAGAAAGAATTTCTAACTGCAGACGTCCCGTCTGTGAGCTTGAGATCAAATACAGTTGTAAAATCCTTTACTTATCTGCTTTCTTCCAGCAGGGTGTACTGTGGTTACATTTTTGAAGCTCCGAACATAACACAGTTTTTTTTACATCTGTGAAACTAACCTCTGGATCATATTAATATTTACAATTACATAGAATTATTTATAAAATTCTATCGGGCTGGGCTGGCAGCCCTTCAGTTTTTCATGCCGACTGCTATATTTCTTTCATTTTGACTTGAAATATTTACATTACAACTACCAATATCCATTATCATTCACAGAAACTTTTAGAAAGTGGGAAACTGAGAAATCAAATATCTTTGCTGTATGCCATTGTGAATGGACTTCAGAAAAAGCTTTAGAATATTCAGTGCACCATGTTCATTTTCCTTCATGTGATAAGTGAGAGAATAAAGGTTTAGAATACTTTTAATCTTAAAGAAGAGGGTGAAAAGATTTCTCCACTAAAAGACAACATTCATGCATATTGGAAGCAAAGAATAATCTGCTGCGTGAAAAGCATTTATTTATCACTAGAAATTGAGGGATTCTAGAGTCAGCAGATGTTTGTGTGATTGAAATGAAACACAGAATATAGGACTGTGATTATGAGAATATGAATGATTTTTGATAAGAGAGAGAGAGAGTATTTTGTTCAGTATCAAAAGTCTGAGGGAGGCTGTTAAGAGACACTGATTTGATATGTGATAAAAGTGCTAGCTGTATGCACAGCAAGGGAGCTTTCAAGCACTCATTTTTAAAAACATGACCAAAGAACTGGAATTATGTAAACTAAAGGCTATAAATAAAATAAAAGAAACAAAAACACTGTCAGTCATAGTTGGGCTGCACAGTGGTGTAGCAATTAACATTGTTGCCTCACAGCAGAAGATTCTCTGGTTTGATTCTCAGCTGGGGTACCTTCTGTGTGAAGTCTGCATGTCCTCCCTTCATTCATGTGGGTTTCCTCTGGGTGCTCCAGTTTCCAACCACATTCCATAGACATGTAGCTGGAGCATTTCTCCCCAGGCCTCTGAGAAAATGGGCTCTGTCCCAGTTGGACTTCCCCAGTAAACAAATGATAAATAAATAAATAAGGTTTCCAAGATAGAGCCTGGTAACAAATGATATGCAGGATACCACAGCCATTGCAAGAGCTACTGGCATTAGAAAGCATATTTCAGAACTATTAATTGAGTCTGTAAGGCTATGTAGAGGTAACCATTTTATAAAAAATGGGTAAAAGCTGAAGTAAAGTGTTGCAGCAAGAGTTGTATGTATTAGATGCAAAGGAACAGAGTAAAGCCAAATGTTTGTGAGCACAGTTAAGTTGCATACTGTGATTGTAGTGGAGACTGTCAGCAACGCAACAAAGATGATTTCTGGTCAATAAAGCTTACGATTAAGGGCAACAGTGTTTTATTTAAACATGATATCAGTACAGGATACAATCTAGTGCCTGAATCTGTTTAAGGCACTAAATCTGTCAAATGAACATAAATCTCATTTCATTTTTTGTAATATACAGGACATAAACTGGCACAGATGGATCACATTTGGATTGATATTAAATACAAGTGTGGAAAATGAAGCTGATTTTCCAAATTCTGCCTTTGGAGAAGCTTAAAAGCAATCAGATGTACTGGCTCTTAATGATTATGAGAAGACACTGAGTATGATGAACATATCTGTGCTATGTAGTTACAGAATGGTTCTGAGGCATTGAGTCAAAATATGTGAAAGAACTGCAAATGTAGCTTTCACATCTGTGATGTACCCTGTGGTAGTGCACATATCTGGAAGGTGAAGGTCAACAAGCAAATGCATAGTCCAGCTAAGAGTGCTCATATGTCTAGCAGAGACAGAAACAGAGGGTATCATATTAATATTCCACCTCATGCAATACCAATTATACATGCTCAGCAAAGAGTTCAAGTTGTGTTCATAGGTTCATAGGTTCATACTAGGCTATCTGCCCAAGGACATTTATAAGCCTAGCCCATAGTTATGTGGCTTTCGCCACCCCTTTAGTTTGAATAAAAACTATGCCTATCATTTTGCTGTGCCTCTGTCAAGCAGTGACACTGAAGTAATCCCTGGAGTACATCTGCAATCTCCCATCCATTGGTCAAGATTCCTCTTGAACAAGGCCAGAGAGGTGCTCTGCCTCACATGTACCGGGATTTTGTTCCACAGCATAGGGAGTCTCTGGGTGATGAATCTGTCCCTCCAGCACATTCTATTTATAACCGTGTCAAGGTTTAAGTCTCCCGCCCTTGTGGTTCTGAGGGATCTAGATTTTTTGAGGTGAAGCATATTCATCAAATCTGGGTTTGACATGGCCTTATATGTCAGGCACAGGTCACCTCTGAGCAAGCGGTATGAGACTGAATAGAGCTGGAGTTCTTTCAGTCGGGCAGCATAAGGCATATATTTGAGACCCTTTATCCTTTTGGTGAGGAACTTTTGGGGCCTTTCAAGCTGCAGCAGGTGTCTGGTCAGATACATTCCGAACGGGGCATTGTACTCAATCATAGGTCTAATGAGTGATGAGTACAGGGGGACGATGACCTCCCTTGATCTAGATGTGAATCCCTTCATGATCAGGTGGGCGATATAGAAGGTTTTCCTAACTACTTTAGCAACATGAGTGTCAAACAAAAGGCTACTGTCAACCTGGGTCCCCAGATCCCTGATGACTTTTTCTGTGCTCAGTGGATTGCCACCTATATGGTAGCTAGGGGTAACCTTGTTTTTCCCGAAGGGTATGACTATGCATTTTTGGCGTTTAACTTCAGGCCATGGCTCTGGCACCAGTTATCCGTTTCTGTGAGGCCCTTCTGGAGGATATCTGTGTCAGATGTGTTTTCGACTATGGCACCCAGTTTGCAGTCATCTGCAAACTTTGTCAGCCATAACCCTCCTGTGTTTGCTTGTACTTCAGAAAAGTAGATGCCAAACAAGAGTGGACCCAGGACTGAGCCCTGTGGGACACCACTTGTGACAGGCTTTGAGTCTGACATGGCTCCAGCAACTCTGACCCTGTGGGTTCTGTCACTTAGCCAGTTTGCAACCCATCTTGTGATGTATGGGTTTACATTCAAGCTGATGAGTTTTTCGATGATACCTGAGTGGGGTATTGTGTGAAGGCCTTTGCCAGGTCGAGGTAGGCTGTATGGACTGCCTTTCCCTCATCAATGGCCTTGGTGACTGTCTCGAAAATGTCAACCAAGTTTAAGAGGCAGGATCTGTCTTTGACAAAGCCAAACTGGGTTGGATCCAAAGTCTGCAAGTTCCCTATGTCTTTATTTATGAGTTCCATTATGATCCTCTCCATGGCTTTGCAGATAAGGCTTGTCAAGCTAATGGGGTGGTAATTTCCAGGGTCTGTGGAGGCACCGCCCTTATGAAGTGGGACCACAGTCGCCGTGCGCCACTCCTTGGGTACGTATCCTGAGGTGAGGCTAAGATTAAACAGCTGTCCTAACTGTGGGTTTAATTCCTCGTTGAGTTTGTGAAGCACACAGCCGGGGACACCATCCGGTCCCATAGATGCTGTGTTTTTTGCCTTAGTGAGGGCAGTTCTCACCTGGGCGTTGGAGATGTTTGGGAGGCTACAATCCTCTGGAATAGATATCTCTCCTTTTGGGGGGTAGAAGTTTGCACTGAACCTGTCAGCCAGTATGTTGGCAATGTGTGTAGGTTCAGTAATTTTCACATCATTTTGAACTAATTCTGAGCATATCTGGGAGTTTCCTCCTAGGTTTCTAACATAGCTAAAGAAGGCCTTATGATTCTCTTTAGAGTCCTTGGCGATTTTTCTCTCAAAATTTGCCTTGGATGATTTTATGAGAGCTCTTAGTTTTTACTTATAATGATCAAAGGTGTCTTACCTTTCAAGGATTTTGCTCTATCTTGTAGTAGCTTCCTCCTTTTGTTGTAGAGCTTGTTTATGGCTGGGGTCCACCAGACTGGACGCTTGCCTTTGGTACAGAGAGTCTTAGTTTTGTTTGGGATTGCCTGATCCATGCAGTCCTGTAAGTGCTGGTAGAAGGCATTTGTAAGTGATTCAGCGGTTTGAGTAATGTTTACCACTGGCTCAGGGGCCTTAAAGGAGACCACACTAGTTTTTAGAAGTGTGAAATCGGCTTTTGAGAAGTTTTTCACTGTGGTTTTTAAGGAACTGCAATGTATGGAATTTATTGGAGTTATTCTTAAGCTAAATGAACTGGTAAGTAAGAGTTGTAAAACAAGCTGACAATGTGTATATCTGAAAGACTTAAATGGATCAAAATGGAAGATGTTGTCGATACTCTGCCTAATGCTAAGTTCTTCTCTCTCTACGGCTAATAGTAACCAAGTACACTGGCAAATTAGGCTACATGAAACTAGCTTGGAGCTTTGCACATTAAACAGTCCACTGGGTTTATACAGGTTTTTAGGATTGCCTATTTTAATCTCATCATCTCTAACAAAGGTTTCAGAGTGCAGGAATTAATTGATTGGAGAGCTAAAATGTATGAAAAGTATAACCGATGATCTTGTAGTGTGGGCTACAACCAAGCAGTAGTATTAATGATGTCATATTAAGCTGGCAGACAGATTGGGTCAAAAAGACTTTAAACTGAACAGAACTTAGTACCAGGTCAGTGTGTAGTCACTTTTAAGTACGTGGACCCTGTTTTGATATCAGGAGGTCTCCAATCATATTCTGATGACATCAAAGCACTTACGAATATGCAAAAAAACTTGAGATAAGTAATCTCTTATATGATTCATTGGCATGGTGCAGAAGTTTCTAAGTTCATTCCAAAGTTGTCAGATATAACAGTACCACTCAAAAACCTATTAGAGAAAGATGCTGCTTGGCTATTGGCAATGGAGGAAGAAAAAAGTCTTGATATGCTTCAGAGATTAGTACTGAAGCACTGACATTGCAGATTTATGATGTGGTGCAACTTACTAATCTTTGAGGAGATGCAGGTCAACAATAATTTGGTGCAGTACTGTTACTGTAGCAAGGTCTACAAAAAGCTTGTGTGTCAACAGCATTGACTGATGCTCAGATTTATTATTAGTTGACAGGAAAAAGATGTTGACCATAGTTTTTAGTTACCACACATGTTCTGTTTCTCAAGTCAGCTCATAATGTTACTTCAAATTATATTTAAGATCATAGCATCATAGGAAATACAAGACAACTGGGTCTTGTGATCATTTACATTTTGCTAGTACCTGCTATCCACACTGTGTGGGTTCTGTCCTTCAGCCATCTTGCTATTGATCTGGCTGTATTTGTAAGGCATTAAGCTTACTGACCATGCAATCATGGGAAATGTAGTCAAATGCCTTGGCCAGGTCAAGGTATACCATGTGGACAGCATGGCTGCTGTCAGAAATCTGTATTACTGTATTGAAGACATTAACCAGTTTCATTAAACAACCTGCACCCTTGACAAAGCCAAACTGTTACTGGTCTAGCCTGATGACATTAAACAGACAGGTATATTATCAGGTCCCACGTATGAAGTATTTTTTGTATTGTAGAGCAACTTCAGTACATGTTCCTTGTTGATACTGGGGGTGAGGTCTGAGAGATTCGGGGCGAAGTGGACTTTGGATAGTCATCTCTGAGGTAAAATTTGCACTAAATTCGTTTGCTAGGTGGTGCAATTATGAATAAGTTCTAAGCCCTGTTGTGTTTTATTTCATAGTTTCCTAATGCAGCTAATGAAGGATTTATAATTGTCTTTAGTTTCAGATGTTTGCCTAAGTTTGTGGGCTGCATTTTCATAGATTTTAGTTAATTTCCTGTTGTTTATCCTTCATATGAAGGTCTTTTGATCTGTTGTATACTTTAAATACTTTTTTCTATTATTGTAGAGTTTATTTATTTGATGGTCTATCATGGTGGTTTGTTTATAAATTTTCTTTTATATTTAGAGCTGGTTGGGACTATCAGTTCTAGTTATCTATCACAGTGGGAACACAGTTCCTCTGTGAAGTTACCTGGTGTTGCAAAACCTGGGGTGAAGCTCCTAGAAATGAATTTTGAAACTTTATGATACAATTTGAGATTAGTACATTTAAAATCCTTGAATTCTGAAATATTGGTTTCAGTGGGTTTAGAAATCTTGAAGATGAAGGTGGCTAGTTAATGATCTGACTTAAGCAAGGAAGGAGATACTACGGTTATAATACATGAAGAAGCTATATTCATAAGGGACAAGTCAAAAATATTATGTCTTCTAGTGGGTTTCTTAATTATCTTGTCAAGGTAGTTTTTGTATACTAAATCTAAGGACTTCTGGGCATATCCTACATTGGAGGTATAGCTGTTCCAATTTATTGAGGGGCATTTAAAGTCTTCCAAAATAATGGAGTTTTTGTGAATAGAGAGTCCATGAAGTATATTTAGGAGCCTTACATGATTTGATTTGAAGCTCAATGAGTTCCATTTGTAGATCTTTGAGAATCTGTCTAGAGGTGATATTGTTCTAACAAATATGGAGACACCACCACATTTGGTGTTCTGTCTGAAGATATAGCATGTACAAAACTCAGATATGGAAGGAATGCTTTCTGAATGTTTAAATCAAGTTTCTATAATTACACAGATATGAATGCATTTTATGTTAATTATGTTGGAATATCCATTATGGGGAAACAAAGGCTTTAGCCTGTTTATGGAAACCTTAGAACAAGAGGTGCTGGCCATCCTTTACAAACCAGTAGGACTGTCGAGCATCTCTTTTCATGCCGAGGCATACAGGAACCCTCTGGAAGGACAATATTTAGCCAATTGTAAAAGCCAACCAAATTATCTTGTTTGTACTTGGCATCATTCTTGGAGAAGGAAGGATTCTATTCAGGACTAGAGCCTTCCTATATCTGTGACTTACATGGAGACTTCTAAAATATCTCTTCATTTCCCTCAGGGTTTCACATCCCAAGTCTTTCACTCCCATATGGGTCACCACTGTGCTATAGTCACATTTGTTAAAAGAAGGGTTATTAATGGCCTTTGAGATATCAGAAATATGGACACCTGAAAGACAACTCAATGTTACCCTGTCTTTGCCCAGCCTAGTGAGTGGAGGATCCATGTGCCTGACTATAGGGTTACTGATCTTTAAAACGTTTATATTTGCAGAGTGGTCTGACATACTGGATTTTTTTGGTGACTGTTTCTTGAAATTGTGCCTGGAGGTGATGTGGTACTGGATTTTGTTAAGATCTAGTCTATATGGGTCTAGAGAGGCTTTGGCAATGATTTACAGCCATAGCATAAGACATTTTAGTGTGCATTGGTGATGGCTGTGCATGTGTGTGCTGCTTACTGACAGTGTTTTTTGTGAAAGAGAGGCCTCCATATATGTTAAATATTTGCATATCTAGCAAACAGAATTCCTTATGTTGAGTAAAAGCTCATTACCTGTGAGCATTAGGCAGTTACTACATGGGATAATGGTACCAATTGCTTTGAGGTTGACAACAGAAGGGAAACTAGCAGGATCACCTTCCATCTTTATCCAGAGATATTCAAAATTAATCAGGATTACCCAGAGAACAAGATGTAGTCAGTGGGCTATACTGTTGAGGAAGAAAGCTATACAGATGTTCTTATGTTGGGTTTACACTTAGTTACACGCACAAAGATGAGATAAATTGAAGTTTAGTTCATAGTGGCATGGTGCTTTGAAGTACAGTTCCTGAATCAATAGAGTAAATTAATTAATTTGTTAAATTGCTACAGTAATAATGGGAGTTGCAGAGTAACCAAGCTACTGTAGAGTATAAGCTATGCGGAGCAACTGCAGATTGCTCTGGGAAGCAGCGAGAAGCTATGGACTACTCAAGGTAATATAGAGCAGCTGTAGGCTGCTAGAGCCTACTTGAAAGACATGGTATACAATGTGGCTTGTCACACAACTGGACGTAGCTGGCCACACTTCTAAGTATCCATAATCACACAACTAATAGGATGAGGAAGAGGTAAGTGGCATTAAGATAGGCAGGGATGAAGATGCCTATGTTAGCATGCTACATGTTACAACCCTGCTGCACAAAGTGCAGTACTATGCAAAGGCAGGCAATTTATAGCAACATTGACAGAGCTGAAAATATTCAACTGAGCACATTGGCCAATAGAAAATGACACTTTTTAAAGTTCTGTAGCAATCAGAGGCCTAGAGATGGTTTGTTCCTTCTCTCCTCTGACTAGAGTCACCAAGAAGCAATCCTTTGCTGGATTACTAAAATCACAAAAAAATGTAGGGTTACATATTTAAGATGTAACTTCCCTAAGAACCAGGGAGATGTCAAAGGATGTTGCTGTCTTTGCAAAAGTATAGTTGGCAAGTTCAACATAAAAAGTGTAGCCTAATGTATATGTTTGATGGATTTATCTCGAGTCATCAAAGGTAATTTTGGCGAATGAAGAAAAAATGAAAACTGTTCGCCAAAACCAGTTTCAGCAAACAGCTCAATAATTTTCTTTTTGGAGTGGGGCAAGCCCCCCTCACCCCACAAATTTATATATACCAACTCTGAGGTCACACAACAGTAGAAAAAAAAAAACCTGCACTGTCAGTGAAAATAATTTCCGTAAACACCACTTGCTCTTTGCACATTTGCTAAAATTATACTCAGTGACATGACATGCTCCAGTATTTCCAGAAAAAGAAGTGAATTCCGCTAAAGAACGCTCAGCAGAACAAAAACCAATGTAAATATTGGAATAGCGTTGCACCACAGGTATTAGTATTTCATCTGACTATTAAAACTTGCTAAACAACCAAAATGGCAGAAAGACAGGTTCAAAACAACAGCTTCAATAACAAGAAAAGGAAAGTAACACAAATTCTTTAGTGGTTAATATTTGGAACATTCAGCTCACTCATTCTCAGATGGATCTATTAGAGAAAGGTCTCAGCTTTATTCCTGCAACCAAATCTACACATGATGAATTTGCACTGGACCTTAGAATGTTTGGAAGGAATCTTACTTTGAAGTATATTTTTGGGGACGGAAATGATAAATGTCCCATTAAAAGTAATATTATGCTCAAGAAACCAAGCACATTTGTTCCCCTCAGCCACCCAGCCGTGGATTCTTTTATTCATGCATAAAGTCCTTTTGAGATTCTTGAATACTCAGATGAAATACTAATACCTGTGGTGCAACGCTCTTCCAATATTTACATGCTCCAGTATTTGTCACCGAGAAAAGCATTCTTACAAGAGTGTAAAGAGGATTTACCGGAGAAAGGTCTGGAAGTTTTATAGATTATCTCTGCCTTCTGAGAAACTGGAGGCGTTTAGATTTGTACAATGGAGGGCCTTATACTGTCACTATTATGAAATACATTTTTGAATGTGAGGTTAGATCAGGCTACCTTGGTGCATCCTGGTGTTTGTGTTTACTTTCCATATCACAAGATTTTGTATCTATAGGGGTTTGGTGTTTAAAAGTGACAAGAGCTATGGTAATTTTTTCTACACAAGGGTATGTGCCAACATTGAATAAAATCCATATGTCATTTCTCAATTGTCAGATGTAAAGAAAATATACGTAGTTTTCCTTATTAATCTAAGATATCTGGGAAGACTGAACAAATGGTTCAGATTTATAAAATTTGTAACATGGTTAGGAACCAAAACAAAATAAAAAAAGTAAAATCTACCACATGGAATACATGTTCTTTGAATGTAACTGGAAGGAAATTAATTTTAGTACAAACATACATTTACTGTGTATGAATTAGTATTCTAAATCTAGACAATGCATAACTTCATGAAGGTATAACTTATAATGACATTATCGTCCTGAAACCTATTTTTGAAAGGCATGGTGTTCCTGGTGAAGTAATATCTGACAATTGTTTTGGTTTGTGAGAAATTTTGAAATTTAAGTATGCCTTCTTGTGTCTTGGATATCCACAGATGAAGGGGTAATTGCAGCAAGTGGTCCAAAATGATAAGTCAGAGAGTGTTCACATTTCATTCTGTCAGTTCTGGAATATAAGAAAACATGACTACAGTTTGTAGGATTTCACCTGTACTGTTGTTGATGGGTAATGTCTTAAGGAGTAAATTGTCAGCCTCATACTCATTGCTAAACCTGACAACAGTGCAACTGAAATATTGAAGGAAAATCAATATAAACAGAAATCATATAACAGCAGATCATTTAAAATCTTTCCACATTGTTGAAAGGTGACAGAGTATGGATGAAGGAGATTGTTTGGGGATTTTGCAGAAAACTAGTGTTTCTGGCCTTGTGACTGGTCCAATGAAATGACCAAGGGCACATTGTCTTCAAACTGAGGATGAGAAGATGGGTTAACCAAATACCCATGCCACTGTCTTTACCATCATATGTTGCTAATAATGACCATCACACAAGCAGCTATGTGGTTGGCTAAATTAAGTCATTTAAGTTGTGGCAAAATTCCACACTACAAAAAGCAATATTTGCAAGAATACCAAGTGAAAATGAATGATGCCGTGGTGGTACAGTGGTAGCGTTATTACCTCACAGCAAGAGGTTCTCCCGTTCAATTCTCGGCGTGGCTTGGGAGTGCCTTCTGTGTGGAGTCTGCATGTCCTCCCCGTGGTTGGTTAGCATTCGAAAGACATGCGTGCGTAAACGGTTGTGCCTTCCTTGAAGGCTGGGCATCGAGCTGGCACCTCGGAGTTTCGTAAAAAATCTACTGCCAATCATTAGCAGACCGGAGTTCCGCTGTGGCAACCCCTTACCGGGAAAAAGCCGAAAGACAAACAACAACCAAGTGAAAATTAATGCATGAATGTACCTCCACTATATGACTAAAAGTAAGTTCATAACTTTAAAAAATACCTGCAGTTCAAATTCTCATGGTCAGGGTCTCTGTCCCATACTTTCAGGGTCCAGTGTTTGAACCTGACCTACACAGTCTATGTGGAGTTTGTATATTCTCCGTTTGACTGAGTTTTTTCCAGGTATCCTGATTTCCTGTCACCTCCCAAATACCTGCTGGTTGATTGGCTACTCTAAATTGTCCATATGTATTACATTTACCCTTGATCTTACAGCCTGGATTATGGCTGAAAAGAGTCAGAAGAACATTTCACTTATCTGGTTAACAAATAAATAATTAAAAAAAAAAAAAAAAATAAAAATGTTAGCAGTACAGGGCCAGTACTGGGCAACACACATACACAGGCAATACACGTAACAATGACTGTTACTAATGGAAATATGACGCAGTGATGGCATCACAGGGTCAGTGTTGTCCAATGCCGATTGTATGTTTACTCAGTGAGTGTCAATGAATGTTACCAGTAGGAACATAATTTACAGTGTGGTGATGGTGCTAAAGGATCAGTGTTGATCTGTTTTTTAGCACATGTACATAGTGTGCAGCACACATTTGTCCCCATGACAATTGATGGATGTTCTCCCAGATCTTCAACAGAAATCAGTAGGATGCCAGGTGATTTGTCAATCAGAAATGAGAGTTAGAGAGAAAGACAAAGCAATCATTAAAATAGTTTACAGAGTCCATCTGCTTTCTTTAGTTCTTGGACTTCTACACCTATTCCCAAACCAAGAACATGAGTACTACAAGTAGATGCCCAACTGCTGTGGCTTTATTTGGACTTCTGGCAACTGGGTTATAGTTATCAAACCACTACGGTCAGAAACTGGCAAACATTTATTTATTATTTTTCAGTCTTTTGTGGCATTTTAATGTCTCTGCATCACTCTGAATGATTAATATTTGTATAATTTGTTTTATCTCAAATATTCCAGTTGGAGCTACATAATGACATGATAGTGTCATTTCAGCTAGGGCTTCTTGTAAAACGTATTGTTCTTTTTGTGATGTCAGATAATATTGCTTTTCTTTCAGACACTTCTCTCCTTTCATGTAAATGTGAGTACTTTGAATTACTGCTTTCCTTGAGAATTTTTGGTGAGA
Source organism: Protopterus annectens (assembly GCF_019279795.1). Lineage (NCBI taxonomy): Eukaryota > Metazoa > Chordata > Ceratodontiformes > Protopteridae > Protopterus > Protopterus annectens. The sequence goes on from NC_056749.1 coordinate 751,404,412, forward strand.
ATGTCAAGTTTTCAATAACTCCATTTTTGGCAACTCAAGCATTTTTTTTTCTTTTGTTTTAGTAGCGTTACTGGGTAAAAAAAGTTATTTTTGTAAAGAATAACAATTTTGTAGCTACAGGATTGCCTCCCTTACTCATCCACCTCACTCTGAAAGACAGAGGTGTCATATTTCCTTTAATTCATTTATAAGATACCCTCATGACAAGGACTAGCAGCTCACTGTAAAAGCGCCAGCTTGGTGCTGTTCCACTAAACAAACTGTCTCGCTCTGCGTGCATCAGCAGTTTCCATACTGTTTATTATTGCAAAGGTTTAAGCAAGCTTGCATTCCTACTAATACTATAAAAGAAGAAGCTGCTACAAATCCCATGCTTTGTGGATGTTTCCTGGACTATAGGGTAACAAAAATAATAAGTAACATAATGTGGGCACCAGAGAGATAAACTTTTAAAGAAGGCAACATGACACTTCTTGTGACAGTGTGCGCTGAGGATGCTGAAGAAGAAGTAAAGTGTGTTGCAACTATAGACACCTCTAAGTAGCACTATGAAGAATATTTTATGTGGAGGAAAAGATGCATTGGGATTAGAAATGCTGTGCTTAGCATATAGTTATTTGTTATGGGGTAGACATAAATGCAGCATGGTGATACTTTTCAGGCAATTGCAGACAGTGAAAATGAAAACATTCCAGTACAAATGTATTTAGTTTTTGTTAAGAAGGATAAGACTTTGATCTCAATGGACCAATTTCAGTCCCAACCCAGTAATACAGAAAGTATGAAAACACAAGTATGCAAGATCTTACAATGATGTAATTAATGATAGTTTCATGTGAATAAACTGAAAGAATATAACACAGTTTAGTAACATACTTAAAAGGGTTGTATAAAATGGATTACTACTACACTACATACAGTCATTATATATAGTATTACATATTTTACTCATTCATTATATTATGAATGCTGTGACTGTTTCACAGTACTAGGGAATATGGTACTGTAAGGTATCATGACTGGCATTATAGTATGAATAGTGTCACTGTACTGGGACTGGCATTATACTATGAATGCTGTGACTGTGTCACAGTACTGAGGAATATGGTAATGTAAGGTATTAGGACTGTAATTATACAATGAATGCTGTCAGTGTGTCACTGTACTGGGGAATATGGTAGTGTAAGGTATCAGGACTGTAATTATACTATGAATGCCATCACTGTGTCACAGTACTGGGTAATATGACACTGTAAGTATAATGCCAGTCCCAATACCTATGAATATTGTCACTGTGTCACATTACTGGGGAATATAGTACTGTGAGGTATCAGGACTGGCATTATATTATGAATGCTGTCACTGTGTCACAGTACTTGGGAATATGGCAGTGTAAGTATAATGCCAGTCCCAATACCTATGAATACTGTCACTGTGTCACAGTACTGGGGAATATGGTAAAGTAAGGTATTGGGACTGGCATTATACTACGAATGCCATGACTGTGTCACAGTACTGGGGAATATGGTAATGTAAGGTATCAGGACTGGCATACTGTGAATGCTGTTACTGGTCACACTACTGGGGAATATAGTACTGTAAGTATTGGGACTGGCATTATACTACAAATGCTGTCATGGTTTCACAGTACTGGGAAATATGGTACTGTGAGGTATTGGGACTGGCATTATACGCTGCTGTCAATGTGTCACAGTACTGGGAAATATGGTACTGTAAGGTATCAGGACTGGCATTATGCTATAAATGCTGTCACTGTGATACAGTACTGGGGAGTATGGTACTGTAATGTATTGGGACTAGCATTATACTATGAATGCCTTGACTCTGCCACAGTACTGGGGGAATGTGGTACTGTAAGTTATTGGGACTAGCATTATACTGTGAATGTTGTTACTGTGTCACACTACCAGGGAATATAGTACTGTAAATTATTGTGACTGGCATTATACTGTGAATGCTGTCACTGTGCCACAGTACTGTACTGGGAAATATGGTACTGTAAGGTATCAGGACTGGCATAATGCTATGAATGCTGTCACTGTGTTACAGTACTGGGGAATATGGTACTGTAAGGTTTTTGGACTTATACTATTATACTATGAATGCTGTCACTGAGTCACAGTACTGGAGTAAATGGTACTGTAAAGTATCAGGATTAGCTTTGTACTATGAATGCCATCATTGTGTGACAGTATTGGGGAATATGCTACTATAAGGCATCAGGACTGGCATACTATGAATGCTGCAACTGTGTTACCGTACTGGGGAATATGGTACTGTAAGGTATCGGGGCTAGCATTATACTATGAATGCCATCACTGTGTTACAGTACTGGGGAATAAGGTACTGTAAGGTAAAAGGACTGGCATTATACTATGAATGCCATCACTGTGTCACAGAACTGCGGAATATGGTACTGAAAGGTAACAGGACTGGCATTATACTATGTATGTCCTCACTGTGTCACAGTACTGGGGAGTATGGTAGTGTAAGGTATCAGGACTGGCATTAAACTATGATTGATTTTACTGTGTCACAGTACTGGGGAATATGGTACTGTAAGGTGTCAGGGCTGGCATTATACTATAAATGCCATCACTGTGTCACAGTACTGGAGACTGTGGTACTGTAAGTATAATGCCAGTCCCAATACCTATGAATACTGTCACTGTGTAACAGCACTGAGGAATGTGATACTGTAAGGTATCAGGACTGGCATTATATTATGAATGCTGTGACTGTCACAGTATTGGGGATTATGGTACTATAAGGTAACAGGACTGGCATTATACTATGTATGTCATCACTGTATCACAGTACTGGGGTATATGGTACTATAAGGTATCGGGACTTGCATTATACTATGAATTTTGTCACTGTGTCACAGTACTGGGGAATATGGTACTATAAAGTATCAGGACTGGCATTATACTATGAATGGTGTCACTGTGTCACAGTACTGGGGAATGTGGTACTGTAAGGTATCAGGACTGGCATTATACTATGAATGCCATGACTATGTCACAGTACCGGGGAATGTGGTACTGTAAGGTATCAGGAGTGACATTAAACTATGAATGCTGTGACTGTGTCACAGTACTGGGGAATGTGGTACTCTAAGGTATCAGCACTGGCATTATACTATGAATCCTCTGACTGTGTCACAGTACTGGAGACTGTGGTACTGTAAGTATAATGCCAGTACCAATACCTATGAATACTGTCACTGTGTAACAGCACTGAGGAATGTGGTACTGTGAGGTATCAGGACTGGCATTATATTATGAATGTTGTGACTGTGTCACAGTACTGGGGAATGTGGTACTGTAAGGTATCAGGAGTGGCATTAAACTATGAATGCTGTGACTGTGTCACAGTACTGGGGAATGTGGTACTCTAAGGTATCAGCACTGGCATTATACTATGAATCCTCTGACTGTGTCACAGTACTGGAGACTGTGGTACTGTAAGTATAATTCCAGTGCCAATACCTATGAATACTGTCACTGTGTAACATCACTGAGGAATATGGTACCGTAAGGTAACAGGACTGACATTATACTATGAATGCCATCACTGTGTCACAGTAGTGGGGAATATGGTACTGAAAGGAAAGAGGACTGGCATTATATTATGTATGTCATCACTGTATCACAGTACTGGGGAATATGGTACTGTAAGGTACTGTGTAACAGCACTGAGGAATATGGTACCGTAAGGTAACAGGACTGACATTATACTATGAATGCCATCACTGTGTCACAGTAGTGGGGAATATGGTACTGAAAGGAAAGAGGACTGGAATTATACTATGTATGTCATCACTGTATCACAGTACTGGGGAATATGGTACTGTAAGGTATTGGGACTGAGATTATACTATGAATGCTGTCACTGTGTCACAATAGTGGGGAATATGGTACTGTAAGGTATCAGGACTGGTATACTGTGTATGTTGCCACTGTGTCACAGTACTGGGGAATGTGATACTGTAAGGTATCAGGACTGGTATTATACTATGTATGTTGTCACTGTGTCACCGTACTGGGGAATGTGGTACTGTATGGTATCAGCACTGGCATTATACTATGAATGCCATGACTGTGTCACAGTACTGGAGAAAATAGTACATAAGGTATCGGGACTTGGATTATACTATGAATGCTGCAACTGTGTCACAGTACTGGAGAAAATAGTACTGTAAGGTATCGGGACTGGGATTATACTATGAATGCTGTCACTGTGCGACACTACTGGGGAATGTGGTACTGTCAGGTATCAGGACTGGTGTTATACTATGAATGCCATGACTATGTCACAGTACTGGGGAATGTGGTACTGTAAGGTATCAGGAGTGGCATTAAACTATGAATGCTGTGACTGTGTCACAGTACTGGGGAATGTGGCACTGTAAGGTATCAGCACTGGCATTATACTATGAATCCTCTGACTGTGTCACAGTACTGGGGAATATGGTACTATAAGGTGTCAGGACTGGCATTATACTATGAATGCTGTGACTGTGTCACAGTACTGGGGAATATGGTATTGTAAGGTATCGAGACTGCCATTATAGTATGAATGCTGTGACTGTCGCAGTACTGAGGAATATGGTACTGTTGGGTGTTGGGACTGGTATTATACTATGAATGCTGTGACTGTGTCACAGTACTGGGAAATATGGTAGTGTAAGGTATCGGGACTGGCATTATACTATGAATGCTGTGACTGTCACAGTACTGGAGAATGTGGTACTGTAAGGTATCAGCACTGGCATTATACTATGAATGCTCTGATTGTGTCACAGTACTGGGGAATGTGGTACTGTATGGTGTCAGGACTGGCATTATACTATGAATGCTGTGACTGTGCAACAGTACTGGGGAATATGGTAAGGTATCAATACTGTCATTATACTATGAATGCTGTGACTGTGTCACAGTACTGGGGAATATGGTACTGTAAGGTAACAGGACTGGCATACTATGAATGCCATCACTGTGTCACAGTACTGGGAAATATGGTACTGAAAGGTAACAGGATTGGCATTATACTATGTATGTCATTGCTGTGTCACAGTACTGGGGAATATGGTACTGTAAGTTATTGGGACTGGCATTATACTATGAATGCTGTCGCTGTGTCACAGTACTGGGGAATATGGTACTGTAAGGTTTCAGGACTGGTATTATATTATGTATGTTGTCACTGTGTCAAAGTACTGGGAAATGTGGTACTGCAAGGTATGAGGACTGGCATTATACTATGAATGCCATGACTATTTGACAGTACTGGGGAATGTGGTACTGTAAGGTATCAGGAGTGACATACTATGAATGCTGTGACTGTGTCACAGTACTGGGGAATGTGGTACTGTAAGATATTGGGACTGGCATTATACTATGAATGCTGTGACTGTGTCACAGTACTGGAGTATATAGTACTGTAAGGTATTGGGACAGGGTTTATACTATGAATGCTGTCACTGTGTCACAGTAGTAGGGAATGTGGTACTGTAAGGTATTGGGACTGGCATTATACTATGAATGCTGTCACTGTGTCACAATACTGGGGAATGTGGTATTGTAAGGTATCAACACTGGCATTATACTATGAATGCTGTGACTGACAGTACTGGAAAATATGGTAGTGTATGGTATCAGGACTGTAATTATACTATGAATGCTGTGACTCAGTACCACATTCCCCAGTACTGTGACAATCAGCTATCGGGACTGGCATTATACTATGAATACTGTCACTGTGTCACAGTACTGGGAAATGTGGTACTGTCAGGTATCAGGACTGGTGTTATACTATTAATACTGTCACAGAACTAGGGAATGTGGTAGTGTAAGGTATCAGGAGTGACATTATACTATGAATGCTGTGACTGTGAAACAGTACTGGGGAATATGGTACTGTAAGGTATCGAGACTGCCATTATACTATGAATGCTGTGACTGTGTCACAGTACTGGGGAATATGATAGTGTAAGGTATTAGGACTGTAACTATACTATGAAAGCTGTCAGTGTGTCACAGTACTGGGGAATATGGTACTGTTGGATATTGAGACTAGCATTGTACTATGAATGCTATATTGTAGTGTAGGGTATCAGGACTGTAATTACACTATGAATGCCATCACTGTGTCACAGCACTCGGGAATATGGCACTGTAAGTATAATGCCAGTCCCAATACCTATGAATACTGTCACTGTGTCACAGTACTGGAGAACATGGTACTATAAAGTATCAGGGCTGGCATTATACTATGAATGCCATCACTGTGCCACAGTACTGGGGAATAAGGTACTGTAAGGTATCAGGACTGGCATATTATGAATGCTGTGACTGTGGTACTGTAAGTATAATGTCAGTCCCAATACCTATGAATACTGTTACTGTGTCACAGTACTGGAGAATGTGGTACTGTGAGGTATCAGGAGTGGCATCATACTATGAATGCTGTCAGTGTGTCACAGTACTGGGGAATGTGATACTGTAAGGTATCAGGACTGGCATTCTACTATGAATGCTGTCACTGTGCCACAGTAGTGGGAAGTATAGTACTGTGAGGTATTGGGACTGGCAGCATACTATGAATGCCGCGACTGTGTCACAGTACCGGAGAATATGGTACTGTAAGGTATCGATACTGCCATTTTACTATGAATGCTGTGACCGTCACAGTACTGCGGAATATGGTAGTGTAAGGTATTAGGACTGTAATTATACTATGAATGCTGTCAGTGTGTCACAGTACTGGGGAATATGGTACTGTTGGATATTGGGACTGGCATTATACTATGAATACTGTCACAGTGTCAAAGTACTGGGGAATGTGTTACTGTAAGGTATCAAGACTGGCATTATACTATGAATGCTGTTACTGTGTTACAGTACTGGGGAATATGTTACTGTAAGGTATTGGGACTGGCATACTATGAATGCTGTGACTGTGTTACACTACTGGGGAATATGGTACTGTAAGGTATCAAAGCTGGTATACTATGCATGCCGTCACTGTGTCACAGTACTGGAGAATATGGTACTGTAGTATAATGCCAGTCCCAATACCTATGAATACTGTCACTGTGTCACAGTACTGGGGAATATAGTACTGTAAGGTATTGGGACTGGCATTATACTATGAATGCCGTCACTTTGTCACAGTACTGGGAATGTGGTACTGTAAGTATAGTGCCACTCCCAATACCTATGCATACTGTCACAGTGTCACAGTAATGGGGAATGTGGTACTGTAAGGTATCAGGACTGGCATTATACTATGAATGCTGTGACTGTGTCACAGTACTGGTCAATATGAGACTGTAAGTTATCAGGACTGGCATTATACTATGAATGCTACGACTGTGTCACAGTACTGGGGAATGTGGTGCTGTAAGGTAATAGGACTGGCATTATACTATGAATGCTACGACTGTGTCACAGTACTGGGGAATGTGGCGCTGTAAGGTAATAGGACTGGCATTATACTATGTATGTCATCACTGTGTCACAGTACTGAGGATTATGGTACTGTAAGGTATCAAGACTGGCTTTATACTATGAATGCTGTGACTGTGTCACAGTACTGGAGAATATAGTACTGTAAGGTATCAGGACTGGCATTGTACTATGAATGCTGTGACTGTGTCACAGTACTGGGGAATGTGGTACTGTCAGGTGTCAGGACTGGCATTATACTATGAATACTGTCACTGTGTGACAGTACAGGGGAATGTGGTACTGTAAGGTATCGGGACTGGCATTATCCTATTACTGCTGTCATTGTCACAGTACTGGGGAATGTGGTACTGCAAGGTATTGGGACTGGCATTATACTATGAATGCTGTCATTGTGTCAGTACTGGGGAATGTGGTACTGTCAGGTATCGAGACTGGCATTATACTATGAATACTGTCACTGTGTCACAGTACTGGGGAATGTGGTACTATCAGGTATGAGGACTGGCGTTATACTGTGAATACTGTCACAGTACTGGGGAATGTGGTACTGTAAGATATCAGGACTCGCATTATACTATGAATGTTGTGACTGTCACAGTACTGGGGAATATGGTACTATAAGCTGTCAGGACTGGCATTATACTATGTATGTTGTCACTGTGTCACACTACTGGTCGAATGTGGTACTGTAAGGTATCAGGACTGACATTATATTATGAATGCTGTGACTGTCACAGTACTGGGGAATGTGGTATGAAAGCTGTGACTGTGGTACTGTAAGGTGTCTGGACTGGCATTATAATATGAATGCCGTGACTGTGTCACAGTACTGGGGGAATGTGGTACTGTAAGGTATTGGGACTGGCATTATACTATGAATGCTGTTACTGAGTCACAGTATGGGGGGATGTGGTGCTATTCAGATATCACACATGGGATTAAACTGTGTACTGCAGTAATATATTAGAGACATTGCTCTGTTGAAATCTTGGGGCTCAGATTATATTATAAATGCAAGCACTGTGGTGTATCACTGGGTGATAGGCTGCTGGTCAGATATATGGACTGGGCTTACAGTATAAAAGTTGGCAATGTGATGCAACATGCTTAAATGGTAGTACTTTTCCACTGACAGGATTGGCATGATTCTGGTACTGTACTGATACCACTCTGGTACTGGAGCAGAAATTACTCTATGAATGTGGTTACCATGGTACTGTACTATAGGACTGTTCATATGCTATGAATGGGGTTATAGTATACATCCTGATACTGTGATACACAGCTGGGGAATATGATACTGCTGAAGTTTTGGGAGTGGAATTATTGTTTGAAGGTTGGTATCATGGGGCATTCATTTGTTTCAAAATCTCACTTTAGACAAGTCTTGGTCACAGGGAAACTGGAGCCTATCCTTGCAAGCAGTAAATATGAGGTAGAGGCCAAATGTGGGTGCTTAGATGGCCATTAAAATTCCCATAGCACTCTTGCAAACAAGGGTGAGGGTCATTTCAGCATGGTTTTTACTGCATTTCTCCTGCATAACAATGTACCAAAACATGGATCATTCTTTATCAGTATACATACAGTACACAGAAATGAGGGTGAAAAAGAGGTGATGTTCTGGTTGCTCTTTTCTAGTTTAGGAATAATGTCCATCTAGATATTTTATAAACTGCTTGTTCTGGTGAGGATTGCAGTTTTAGAAAGTTCAACAGGACAGATGGTGTTTCTTATTCTCAGTAACAGCCTCAACTTATCTTGCAGGATCTGCATGCATTTTCAGGTGAGCTGAGAGATATAACCTCTTCATTTTGTTTTTGGTGACCATATGGCCTCCTCCAGTAGGTCATGCATGGTATACCACGTGTGTGAGGTACCCAGGAGGTATTCTCACTAGGTGCCCAGACTACTTAAACAACTCTATCCACTTTTACTCCAATTTCCTTCCCAGTTGCCATTCTTCTCATTTTGTGATGGAGACTGGGCCCAGCAACTCTTCAGAAAGTCATTTCTTCCACTTGTTTTAGTGATCTCATCTTTCTAGTCTCTATCTGAAGTTTTTGAGTGAGATGAAGATGAGAAAATAGATTCACTGGTGAAATAAGAGCTTCAATCCTGTGATTTATTCTGACTTCACCACCATAGTCCAATATGATGTTTCCATTACTACATTACTACCACTGCTGCATTCTTCTACTGCCTATGAAATAAGTGATCTCCTAAGTCTTTATTTACAATAAATAAATAAGTAAATAATAAAATAAATCAACAACAACATACTAACATAAATTAAACTCTCTCATTTCAAGTCAGAGCTAATAACTGATGCATTTCCCCAACTGGTGCCCTCTTAACCAGAATTATTGGAGCAAAAAAACAAAAACAAAAAAAAAGTCCTGCAATTATGAGGACTCCCTCCAAAAAAAAAATATTGCAGCTATTCTACATACATACATGTACCATCTTTCCTATACCTTTCAGAAAGCATGGCAAAGAGATATACCCAACACACAAGCATTCTTTGAAATCTTTTTAATAGCCACACTTAAATAATTTAAAAAATAGAGCAACCATGCTGGCAAAATGAGAAGCACCAGGATCATCCGAAGAAGTATGTTTTATTATGATTAAGTGCTTTTGTCTGCATACAAGTTGAATCAGACTTCATCAGAATCTATTAATAACAGCACCAAGTGTTCTATTTAAAGCAATTCGATCACATGACAGCAGACCTCTCTTTCTTAAATATACATACATATTTAAAAACTTAAAATAAATTTATATATATATATATATATTTTTTTTTTTTTTTTTTTCAGTCACTCATGAGTGTAAATAACAAATACAGAAATATTATAAAAAATGCATTTGAATTAAATCAAAATGAATTGTGATGATAAAACATTATATAATTTATTTATTTATTGACATTGGGAAAGTCTAGCTGAGTCAAAAAAAAACTTTTTAGCAGATGCCCTGGAAGAAAGGCACCAGCAATGATTAATAATAATAATTTAAACATATATATATATATATATATATATATAAATATAAAAGAAAACATGTAGAGTTGCAAAATTGTTACAATAATTTGTACATGAGTTACAATGGAGGTGCTGAAATGGAACTTACAATAAGAGTTGTGGTCTGTTTAACAAAAATATTTGTAAAAAATATATTCATTGGTAGATTATAAGCAGATTCAAGCATAAGTAATTTAATAAATATTTGATAGTACTTGGATAAAGCAAAGGTGGTTTATATTGAAGGACATTAATAGTGGAAATGAGGTGGAGGGTTAGAGGAGAAATTAAGGATAAGATATTGAATGTTTGATGGATGAGTTAAGGAATAAGTCAGTAGGAAACTAGGAGAAATGGAGGTAAGAGGGAGTTTTAAGATGAGAGGTAGTGGGAGGTAGTGAGGGATAAGTGATATGTAGGTGGTAGTTGGAAGTGAGTGAGTAAAAGAAAAGAAAGGAAAAGGGGCATAGGTGAGTGATGGAATAAATGTTTGGGAGAAAGATGACTATGAGAGGTTAAGAGGGAGAGGTGTGAGTTATAACTATATTTTAGAGCATAGGCAGGTGCGTAAATTAAGGTGTTTTTTAAGTGTAATCTTGAAATTATCTATAGTAGTAATATGCTCTGATAAAGTGTTCCATAGTTTAGCTATAACATAGGAATAAAGACACTGGCTGACTCTTCTATTAGGTTTGTGTACACTTATTAGTTGTTTGTTTAATGAACAGAGAGTTCTGGTAGGAATGCAGCTGTACAGGATAGATTTTAAGGTGGGGTAGGTATCGGGTTTGTATATTATTTTATGTATGATAGATAGTTGCAGATAGTCAAGATGGTGTGGAAATTCAAGCCAGTTTAGCTGTGTAAGAGCTTTGTAGTGTTGGGAGTGGTGTGATAAGCCTGTGGCAAATTTAGTGATCTTGTAGTAGCAGGACTGAAGTATATTTTTTAGAGACAAGTGCAGGTTGATCAAAATAGGAGCTTCGTACAATAGAGAGAGGATCAAATAGGTATTGGCTAGCATTCTTTTGGTAGAGGGATCCATGAAGCTTTTGTGTTTGTAGAGCATCCCAAGTTTGAAGTGGGTATTTTTAATAACATTCTGTATGTGCTGTTCAAATGTGAGTTTATTGTCTATAGTGATACCTAGTAGCTTAGCTTCTGTTACAACTTCAAACTTGGTTTTGTTTTGGGAGTTAATTTTAATTTCAGATGAGAATGTTTTGGGAGTAAAAAGTAGAAGTTTTATTTTGCTGGGGTTAAGCAGCAACTGTGCCTCATTTAGCCAAGATTCTGTTGAGGTATGTGCATTTTGTATTATTTGCAGAAGTTCTGGTATTTTGTTAGATGAGATGATGGTTGAATTGTCAGCGTATTGCATTATTGTGCTATGCAGGGAGGTGGTGTGTAGGTTATTGATGAAGATGTTGAACAGGAGGGGTTCCAGTATGGACCCTTGTGAGACTCCTGTTTTATTAGTCAGGTATTGTGATAGGTAACCTTGCCATTTAACACACTGTTGTCTTTTGGATAGAAAATGAAAGAAAATGCTTGAATATAAAAAACCTTTATCTTACAACAATAACAAGCTAACATTTCAAAACAGTTACCCCTCAAAACTGTAACCAGTGCTGACCTTACTTACTCCTGCTACCCTGCTAAACACTAACCAGTGCTAACTCTTCTTACCTCTCCAAACACTATTCAGTGCTAACCCTGCTTACCCCTCCAAACACTAACCAGTGCTAACTCTCTTATTACCTCTCCAAACACTAACCAGTGCTGACCCTGCTTAACCATCCAAACACTGACCAGTGCTGACCCTGCTTACCCCTCCAAACACTAACCAGTGCTGACCCTGTTTAACCTTCCAAACACTAAGCAGTGCTGACTCTGCTTAACCATCCAAACACTGACCAGTACTGACCCTGTTTAACCCTCCAAACACTGACCAGTGCTAACCCTGCTATCCCTTCCATGCACTGACCAGTGCTGACCCTGCTACCCCTTCCAAGCACTGACCAGTTCTGACCCTGCTTAATCCTGCAAACACTAAGCAGTGCTGAACCTGCTACCCCTCCAAACACTAACCAGTGTTGACCCTGCTTAACTCTCCAAACACTGACCAGACATTTCCCATTACTAGGCTATAATTCTTCCTAATCAAATGTGGTTATGCCTCCCACTTTACTAACATTGTAGTTGGTGAGCCTGTATGGTGGTTTCACACAGTTTTTTTTGGACTGACTTGACCAGGCCATGAGAGGCACCCGAACACCAGCCCAGAGGTGGATCCTAGGTTTTCTTGTTCTATAACAATTTTATCACAAGGGCCAGCATTTTGGCTTGCACTGTGTTTACCTCATTTCTTGGACCAGTCTGCTATGCATGACCTTCCGAAGTATAAAAGTACACGGGTACTATGGCCCTAAGGTTCATGGGAGTATACAAATCCCTATGTCACACTAAGGTATGTATACTGCAGTTATTTATTATTAGGCAGATTCTTCCGATATGATTTTGACCAACATTTAGCAGTATAAGAGATATTTCATGTAGAGTAAAGGACATTTTAGGATTAGAAAAGTTGTGCTTAGCATAAAGTTCTCTTTTATGGGGTTGACATAAATGTGGTATGATAGTACTTGTTTTTCAGACAGTTGCAGACTGTAAAAATGAAAAAAAGTATCCTTAAAAGGAGTAACAATTTATTAAGCAAAGACAAGCCACTACAAGCAGTACACTAAATGGATATAATGCATAAAGGAACAAGGCCTACTTGTAAAATGAAGCACCTAACCCATGCAGAAAAGACATGTGTTCTAATACTGTACAGTACAAGATAAGGGGTCCCAGTACAAAGTGACTGACTACTCTTTGGTACTGTGTGCAATAATAATAACACAGCTTACAAGGACAATGGCCCCGATTCCAAGAGACTTGTTCTCAGTATAACTGTCCATTACACTGAGAGCAGCTGTTTTGGACTCTGGTCCCCATAGAAAGCCTGTTTATAGACAGGCCTTACACTGTAGCAAGTCATTTACACTGAGAACAGCTCTTTCAGAATCTGGCCCAATGTGTTTATACGGAACTGTTTTATATGGGTGATGTATAAATGCAGTGCCTATGTGTATCTGCTGTTATCGAACACTAAATAATTCTGAGCCATGAGCTAACAGTTGTTTACTTTGGGGATGGGTATAACAGTAAAGACCTTTGAGAAACAGGCATCAGGAATCATTATGGTTGATAGGAGCAGGGTTGTTGCTGACTAGTGTGATGCCAAACTCCTCCTGAAATCACATCTCATCACCTACTATTAAAGACGATAACCAGTTGCCTTTATATTGACTGATACGCGTGAATTTGTAGAATGCTGTACATCTTTATATCATCTGGCTTAAGAAATCAATATCTATGAAAAAATGTATTATTTCAAATTTCATTTATAAACTTATGTAATACTATTTTATCAGTCATTCAACAAAATGTAGCCATATAAATATAAAACAATGATACAGTTGCAGAACATAAATTATGCAGAATTAAAAAAAAAACAGTTAAATATTCCATCTGTATTCTTATTGTCTCTGATAACACTGTAGCAGAATGACAGGTGTAAGGTCGTACAGGAGGAAACAGAATTGTTTCTTCAGAATTTTGTAGCATGTACCAGCTTTATAAAAAAAAAACTGAGTTAGTCACAGAAATTTTATTTTTGCATTAATTCAAATCACTGTAATTTCTCCTAAACTGCTTCTCAGTCTGTTCAAACCTCATCTTACAGGACCATGTAAAATAAAAACAAATTTCCACAAGCGAAAGAAATGTATTCTGTTCAGTGTACAAAAACAAGGATCATTGCTGTTGTATTCCACCTTTAACCATTAGGAAGATGGGCACACAATATTTGCTATGGCTTCCTTTGCAGAGTACCTTTAAAAAAAAACACAGATGGGCCCGAATTTCCAAACATTTCACTTGATATTCTTGCTGCTTGGTCCACACCAATGTCTTTGCCATCACAAGATTCATCCTTCAGAAATTTTCTTTGTTAAAGTAAAACTGCACCTTCCGAGGGCCCACATTTGAAAATCTGGTACAACATGTCTCCAGTGTTTGACCTAAGGCTGGTGGTCCACAGAGAAACACTCCCACAACAGATCTGCAAACACATAAATCAGAATGAACAATGGAACTAAGTTTTATTTTGCATCTATACAACTGCTACTATGAGCAAATGCATTTCTGGTACAGGAAAAAAAGCACGACTAAAAAGTTGTCTGTGTAAAAATTTATGAGGGGTACAAGTGCCATGAACAATCTGGAGACTATGTAATCATAAACAGAATGTATAATATAAAACAAATCAATTACTTAACATTCAACACCCAATTATTTCTGACTGCAGTTTAGTAGTTGCCACCCATGCCACTGGTGGTGGAAACATAAAGCAACTGTAGGTTTTATTCCTACCATCTGCATGAATTCAGTGCAGCATGGTTAGGAGGTGACATATTAAAAATATTGCATTCTTTGGATGCAAAGAAGTTGGGAGGAGAGAGAGAGAAATAAAAGGAATGGCCTAACAGGCATTTCGGCAGTTAAATCCCTTCCGTTATATTATCTTAAGCTAAGGATCATAACATATTTGCCTTGATTCATGTGGTTAGTTAAACAGATATACATTTTAATCCCTGCTATCCCTTTTTTTAGGCTTCTCTCAGCAACCTATTGACCCATTCATTCACTATATAGGATGAGAGCTTGCATATTTGCTTCCCAACCAGGATAAGCCTTCTATGGCCTATTTGTTCCTTGACTGAAACAAGAGTGCCATGAACCCATTCATTCCCTTTGGAAGCAAGTACCAGGAAGGCTGTCTTTCCCACGGAGGACCTCTCCCATATACTTAAGTCCCTCCCCATGGTGTCTTCTATGACCACTGCTTCCTAGAGAGATGCATAAATTGTATGCACATATTGCCTATGTCCCTGGCTAATGTGCAGAGCATTTATCACCTAACTCACAATGGTGCATGCCACAGACAGCAGTAAGATGTTCTTGATATGAAGTTAAAGATTTTTTTTCTGTTAAAAAGATGTAAGAGGGCATCTTTTGTAAGCTACCAAACCCAGTGATATAAATTTCTACTATCTCACCTGTTAAATATATTGTTTTTTATAACTGTTAACAAATGGAGATAACAGAATTGCAGTTGGCTACAGAAACATCTGTTCCCTTTTTTTTTTTTTTTTTTTTTTTTTTTTTTTTTTTTTTTTTTTTTGGAACAGTCACTTTCACTTCCACGCTGGATAATTTACAATTCCAGATAAGGACTAGAAGTTAAAAATTAAACTTTACATAACAGATGGACAACTATATTAGCTACAAAGTTCATTGTTAATAGGAGAAGGGCTGAGTGTTTGTGTTTTAAGCAGGCACTCAGGTACTTCTGTAACCTGGACATGCTAAACAATATAAGAACAATTGTAATAATGAAAAAATGTTTCTTACTACTGTCAGTAAGGTAAAATCCCCAGACAAGAATTCCTGTTCTTTGTGCAGAGTGGAATGCTATATTTTCTACATCTTATTGGTAAATTAAAATGAACAAGACTTAAAATAAAAATGAAAAACAGAAATGTTCTGAGAACAGCATAAAGCACAGAAAGTTGGTAGATAATATATAAAATATAATGGAGCTGTGGACTTGACAGAAGGAAAGTACCATGTTACAAGAAGGTGTACAAAATGACAAACAGCTACTGAGATCAGACAAAATGTGACTGACTAATGAAGAAACAACTCGGGAGAGTTTGACAAAAGAAAGTACTGTAAATGGTTTATATGTAAAAGGCTTCATAAAAACAAGGCTGGTTAGAGCACAGGGGTAAGCAAACTGTTTATTTTGAATCAATACTGTAGCATTCTAGCATTTCAATGGGACAGATCTGGAGTTGCTGGACAGAACCACAGTTGTGCAGTGGACCAAGCACATAGAAAAGAAAACTAAATAATCTGAGCAATTAAACACATTACTTAAATACCAAAGGCCTCAGTAGCAGGCAGACATAGGTACTGTCCTTGATGATACTAAAATACTAAAGTAATAAACATTACCTTTTTCAGGGTGTTGGGAATAATGTTTATGCAGAATTGCAGTTTTGAACTTAAGATGATAAATACTATCAAAAGGCATTTAGCTGGCTGATACAGAAAGAGTTTTAAAGCAGAAAGACAAATATTTATAAGAGCCCATAATGTTATTCCCAAAAATTTCTTACTAAGGGGCATTGCTTGTTAAAATAAAAGAGTATGGCTGGCAATTAACTTATTATTCTCAAGGGGAGGTAAGAAGAACGTGGTTACTTTAATTACTCCTCCATTCTTATATTGGATTTTTTGATATAACATAAACTGAATAAGTAGAAAGTACATGTGGTCATTAAAGCTTAACTTACAGAACTTTATAAGGAAAATACAATTAAGATAGGATGAGAAAGTGGTGAGCTCACAATCCATGTATAAACAAGGCGAAGGGATATAACTAATTAGTTTTATTATTGTGTGTGCATGTGCATGTGTGTCTGTGTTAGAAAGCTTTCTGACAGCCTGCTAATAATTAGCTATTGAAACATCAGAACTAAGTAAGAAGGTATGCTCATTGTTAAAAAAGAATAACCGGAAAAAATGTTGTCAAAAAACACCACAAATTTGATAAAGCCCCCTTTTTTATGTAAAAGCAGTAATTACAACTTGGGTGAGAGGGCAGTTACCACTGTGGATATACAGAGATACACTTCAGTTGCTAGACTAGCATGACAAATAGATTGTAAAGAAATATTGCAGGAGCTCTGTCACAAAGCCTTATACCTACAAGTTTACTGAGACTTTTGTCATTGTTTCATAGCCTGCAGTCACTACATCTGACCCCGATCTTGAAGGAGGTCTGTCACAAAGCCCTACACCTGCAAGTTTACTGAGACATTTGTCATTGTTTCATGTAAGCATATTTATCATGAAAAACCTTGCTGCGTATTAACTTTAATCAGTTAAATACATGCCTGCTCTGTGAAATAGTAGGACCCCTTACTAAGTTGGCCACTCTCTCCTTTTGCTTGACCAGTAGACTATATTGCATATACTAGCTATTTAGTCTCAGGAACTCTTTGTTAATTGCTTTATTTTGGCTATAAAGTGATTACTGTCAGTTATAAATTAACCTGAGGGTAGGGGACCCATTACACTCAGCTTCAGTTCACTTCAATTCACTACCCTACATCCAATTCCCACCCAACCCCTCTTGGTCTTCTATTATATTTCCTACATACATATTTCACTTGTGACTTTTTCCAAAGTCCTACCCAAATCATCTTATTACTTTTTACCACACCTACTACTAACTCTCACCACTCTAGCCTACACTACATCCATACATACTAACACACCATTAAGCAATACTTTCCACATAACATATACTTTCACACATACACACACACACACAAATGTCGTCATCTGCTCCACATTATTTAATGACAGCTTAATATTTCGTATATATAAAACACACACCACACAACTTTTCACAAGAAAAATGTAGATCTAATACAGCACTAGCACACTCAATTAAACTCAAACTACTCCTTAGAAAATGGCTACTAATCTCAGGGGACATGCACCCCAACCCAAGTCCATGCAATACCATACTCTCAAACAAACGGACATCAGACCTACTTATTATTAACTTTAACTCTAGAAGCATATCTAACAAACTACATGACTTACATGCATTCATAACTCACTACTCCCCTGATATACTAACCGTTACTGAAACCTGGCTAAAACCCAGCACCCAAAATGAAGAAATTCTCCCCCCAGGATATAATATTCTAAGTCTAGATAGAGGTGGTAGGAAGGGAGGTGGAGTTTCAATTCTATTTAAAAACACACTCAACCTCCAACCTCTGCAAACTCCCCTACCCAAATTCCTGAATGCAGGAAGATTAGGTTCAGTTGTATTTCTAAACAACAAAAACAGAATCAACATTCTCTGTAGTTACATCCCTCCAGGTAACAACTTTCCTATAATCGAGGACATCTTACAATTGACTAGAGATAACCTGCCTTAGGGAACTATCCTATTGGGTGACCTAAATTTAGACTGGCTAGCCTGCAACTCAAACAACCCCTCTAACCATATTAACTTATTTGGGTTCTCACAACTCATCCAAGAACCCACTAGAGTGGACAAGAAATCCCAAAGACAATCACTTCTTGATTGGACATTAGTAAAGTTCCCCAAACAAAATTACCAAGTGGGCTGTCTACCTGATGAGCATGGTGATTACCTCCCTACATTCCCCACATTCCTCCTTTGGAAAAGTGTAAACATACCCAAACCCTTAGTTTATAAGCAAACTAGGGATGAACACAACTAAACCCACAAATTCTTAACAGTATGTTAAAACAGTGTAACTGGTACCCATTACAAACTCTAGCATTAGACCAGGCAGTTGATTTCTTCAACAGTACTTTTACCAGTGTCCTTAATACAGTCGCTCCCATTAGAAAAATTAAAGCTAAAGCAAACTATGCCCCATGGCTAAGTAGGAGCACAAGAGCTTTACTAAAGTCCAGAGATAAAGCCTGGAAGATCTGTAAAAAGAATAACACTAGCCTAGACAAACAAAACTACCAACAACTTAGGAATCAGGCCAAAAAACAAACAGAACTTGATTAACAGAACTACCTCCTAGGTATCCAAGACAAACACTCCAAAAATCCCCAAGAGTTCTGGCAAGCTATCAATTCCCTACTAAAACCCGGCAAAACTACCACTCCAGCTCCCAACACCAACACTAATGATGACATAGCTTCTCAATTTAATCATCACTTCACAGAATCTATTCTGTCATTATCTGCCCAACTATCCAAGAATAACTCTATATATACCCCAACCACAAGTCACGATAATATACCTTCCTTTAATCTCTCACCTATACCAATCTCTATAATTAAAAAACTACTCTTAAAACTGAAACCTACCACTCTCGCAGCTGATGGTATACCTGCTAACGTTCTAAAAATAGCAGCTGAATCCTTAGCTTACCCTGTCTCAGTTCTTATCAACTGCTCCATACAGGAAGCATACATCCCTCAACTATGGAAAGTCTCATATATTATCCCTCTTCACAAAGGCGGCAACTCCTATGACCTATCAAACTACTGTCCCATTGCTATCTTATCTCTCCTAGCTAAGCTACTTGAAAAATATATTCACACTCAAGTTATGCACTTCCTGAACTGACATAATCTCCTCTCCATCACACAGCATGGCTTCCGCCCAAACCATAGCACAACTACTGCACTTCTCTCTTTTACTAATCAGGTTAACCAACTTAGAAGCAACAACAATTTTGTATCAGCTATATTCTTAGATCTCTCCAAAGCATTTGATGTGGTCTCACATACCATACTTTTAGACACTCTGTCCTCCCTGTCCTTTGCCCCCTCTACTATTGCCTGGTTCAAAAACTATCTATCTGATAGGAAACAATCTGTCCAATGGCAAGGTGAGCTATCACTTCTACTGCCAACTACTATAGGAGTACCACAAGGCTCAATATTGGGGCCACTACTATTCTCCAATTTTCACCAACAAACTATACACCTCCACCCAGCATGCCTCACTTATACAGTACGCAGATGATTCAGTGCTAATCTGCTCAGCCCTGTCCCTAACCACTTTACAACAAATTACCCAGGAATCCTTCAGCTCTGTGGAAAGATGGATCACTGATATCCAACTTATCCTAAACCCCAACAAGACCAAATTACTGCTATTTACCCCCCAAAAATCTAAAAGCGCTCCTCTTTCCTTCACTATCACCTCCAGTAATGGCACTGTAATTTCTCCCTCTTCCCAATCCCCATACTAAACTCCTTGGTGTAGAAATAGACAAAAATCTTCACTTTGATGTCCATATTTCTCAAACCATCAAAAAAGTTCATAAAAAAATGGGAACTCTATACAGACACAAAGACTTCCCATCAGATCAAGCACGGGTCACCCTAGTCCAAACCCACCTGTTGTCTACCCTGATGTATGCAGCACCAATCCTAACCCAGGTCAGGAAATTGGACTTAGACAAACTTGAGTCATGTTATAATAAAATTGTAAAATTTGCCAATAACTCTGCTTTTAGAAGCTATCATTGCCTCGCCCTAAAGTAACCACAGTGGCTAGAACTTCCTCAATTACTAGTTCTTGCCTACAACATTCTAAGGAATCCTCACAAAACTCCAGCACTAAACCAACTACTGACCCAATACTCAGCAAATCGTCTTCTCCGTTCTACCAACAAAACTCTCCTCTATATCTCTAACACTAACAACACTGCAGGCAAAGCTCTATTCTCTCATTCCATAGCTAGAAAGTGGAATAACCTCCCCCGTAATGTGTGTTCTGCATCATCTATAACACAGTTCAAAAACTCACTTAAGTCACATCTTATGGATTCCCGGCTCTGTCCATGCATCACATAAATACTTTCCTTCTCTCTTCCACTCCTGCTTACCTTCCTGTCTACTTCTTACTGTCTACATGCTACAGTGTTGACTGCCATCTGGGGCCTAATTTTCTACAATTTAAGCTTACTTGGAACAAATCCTTTGTAAATATGTATTATTTTTTGTGTGATTTTTTTTTTTTGCTTGTCTTATGACCTTTTGCAATTATTGTTTAACTAATGTGGAGGTTTTCTCCCCGTGCCTCCGCTGTAAATGGACCTCGTTCCAGTCGGACTTTCTCGGTCAACAAATGTAAAATAAATAAAAATAAAACATACTTTTATACATACACTTCTGTTTCTTGTTTTTTACTTCCTTATCTCTTTTTAATTTTTAGTCCCATTCCAAACTATCTTTCTCCCTCCCATACTACTTTGCACTATATCCATTTATAATCACATCCTCCCTAATAGTAGCTATCTATTCTACATTGTATCCTTTTCTTTTCCCAAATTAACCCTCATTTTTCTTATTTTGACTGCATCATTATACCCTAGCCTTTAATACCCCTCTACTTCTTACATTCCAGAGACAATACTAGGACAACTAAGACAACCTACCACTCTTCTTTTATAAACTTATACTTCTTTTAGCTCCACCTCCTGCAAGCTCCCTCCAATTTCAACTGCACTCCAATCAGTCTACTATACAACATCCTCATCCCACACCTCACCCATATTACTCTAACCAGACACCCCTTTTTCTACACTACTATGCCACAGTATTTTCACTTGTACTCTACCCCCTATAACTGCTTCACTTCCAACAGCCCTAATTCCCCCTCTACTTCCATTTAAGCTATCTTACTCTACACCAATCATGCTGTTTTATTCACACCTGTCATTTCTCTTCCTTCTCCTTTTGACCCCAACAACTCCTCCAGCAACACTACTGCAAAAGCATACCTCAACAACACCACTCAATCCCTCAACCATAAGCTTCTCCCAAATAACCCCAACACTGATCCCTATACTGATCTTCTGTTCCACCCTAAAGTCCTCAGTACTAACCACTGCAACCTAAAACTAATACAAATACCCAAATTACTTAAAAATCCTAAAACAACTAGACATTCTTTCATGACCTTAAACTTGTGTAGGGACATTCACCCCAACCCAGGTCCCATTCCTACTACATAGATAAAAAAACTAAAACTCATCACTCTTAATATCAGCAGCATGTGCAACAAACTGACACCCTTTCATGCCTGGTTAACACACTCTAACCCTGACATCCTTGCTATTACAGAGACTTAGGTAAAACTGGAAATAAAAGATACTGAAATTCTTCCCCCTGGTTGCAGCATTCTCAGAGTAGACAGAGCACATAAAAAAGGTAGTCGAATAGCCCTAATTTTCCCTAACAGCTTGATAATTTCCTCATACTCAAATACTATACCAAAATTCAGCACAGCCAAAATCCTTATAACATTTCTAAAACTTAACTCATCTAAGAACATCTGCATAGTCTTCTATACATCCCACCTGGGCAAAACATTCCCATTCTAGAAACTATTCCAGCCTGGATATCTAAAACAATACAGAATGAAACCATTGTCCAAGGAGATGTTAACATTGACTGGCAAACACTAACCTCACACCACCCAACTAACAGTATACACCTCTGTGGCTTTACTTAGCTTATAAATACTCCTACCAGATATAGCAAAAATAACATCCAGCACTACACCCTGGACTGGTTACTAGTCTCGAACCCTTCTAACTTTGCATACTCAGGCACAATCCCTGACTCCTTAATTGACCACCACCTACCAGCCTGTACTCACAAGACTATCACTCAACTCACAAAGCAACACAAGTCCAAAACTATATACAGCAAAGACGTATTTAATTTTAATGACTCTCTAAAAGCTATAGATTGTCCATCCTAAAAACCACACCCCCTTAATGATGCAGTTGAACATTTCAACAGCACCTTCCTAAGCATTCTTAACTCCCTAGCCCCTCAGTTAACAAAAAGAATAAAAAATAACCATATTTCATGACCTCTAGAATATTAATAATTGTTACGATAATCATCTATTATATAAATAGTGCTGCATCTTCCTATTATCAGGCTTTCCATATAATTGATGCTTGAACACTATGACTTTATTATGTTTGTTGAGTTTTTATTCTGACAAACTAATGTGTAGTTTTTCAAATTTTGTGCTTAGTTATGACTTTATTATGTTTGTTAAGTTCTCATTCTGACAAACTAATGTGTCCTTGAATGTTATGACCTGATTATATCTGTCTAGTTTTTCATTCTGTTAACCATACATATCTGAAGCTTTCCTCCCCGGGCCTCTGGTGAAAATGGGTACCTAATGAACAAGTTGGACTTTTCTTGTAAACAAATGCCAAATAAATAAATAAATTTTAACACATCATGGCTTGATGAAGCAAAAACTATACAAGAGATTAGAAGCTCTGAAAAGAAGACCATAAATCACTTGAACTGAATAAGATACAACAAAAAGCAGGCTAGAATATTAAAAATATGGAAGAACACCTTAATTGTGGTCAATAGCCAAAAAAATACTTTAGGCTACGGAGAAAGATCACCAAGAATCTAAATCAAATTGCAATTCTAGGAAATAAAAATAAAATGAAACTAGAGAACACAATAAAGGAAAGTTTATACTAATGCATGCTTCAAAGGCTGTAAATTATTTATATTACTTTTTGTAGGGGTAAACTGGGTTCTAATACAAGGCAGATTCATTTGATCAGAACATTAAAGCTGTAAAAGGAAGAAAGCAGGTTTAATTTGATAAGAACATTACAACTGCTAAAACCAAAGGTAATAAAGTTCTGTCAGATAATAGTACAAGGAAGTTCTGCTTTGTTTCAAAAAGGCTAATATCTAAGACAGTAACAGAGGAGACAGTGTAAGATAAGAATTCTTTAGGGTGTATTCAAAATGAGCTGTTACATAACTACTGAAAGTATTTAATTAGATAAAAGGAGCAGAAGAAATTGGCACCAATTTCACAGAAACACTAAAAATATTCCATTATAATAACAGAAGGTATGAGTAGCTGGACAACGTGAAGTGGAAATACCATAAAATTCTCACTAGGACATTGAATAACAAGTTGTTTGGGTGGGGTGCAGCCCTGATAAGATCAAAACTGTGGACATAAATGCAGAAATTTTCAACTGTTTTAATTAAATTATTTATTTTAATTATTTTATGAGGTTTAGTCATTTCAGGTAGGGATAGAATTAAGATGTTTGACATTAAAATAAATGTTAAACATTTGACATACTTAACACTGAAGCTACACAATGATCTTGTGTGCAAATAGATAAAAATCACTAATGTTCTTACTTCTTTGCATTTCTACCCATATTTTACTACTTATCCTTTTTTTATTTTTTTTCTAAACACTCATTTTTGTTACTCTTTTGTTACTCTCTACTCTTATAGGTTCATAGGTAGGTACTAGGCTATCTGCCCGAAGGCATTTATAAGCCTAGCCAGAATGTGTTGGCTTTCGCCACCCCCTTAGATTAGTTCCCTGTGCCTCTGTCCAACAGAGCCACTGAAGTGATCCCCGAGGTAAACTTTCTGTTTCCCATCCACTCGTCAAGGATTTATTTGAAGAGGGTTAGCGAGTAGCTCTGCCTAATGTATATTGGAATCTTGTTCCAAAGCGTGGGAAGGCTCTGGGACAGGAATATATCCCTCCAGCACGTCCTATTTATCGTTGTGGTGAGGTTTATATCCCTAGAGCGTGTGGCTTGAGGGGATAAGGTTTTCTTTAGGTGGAGCATGTCCATCAATTCTGGGTTGGACATGACCTTGTATGTCAGGCAGAGATCACCTCTGAGTAGGCAGTATGCAACTGAGTACAGCTGGAGTTTATTCAGTCGAGCTGCTTAGTGCATCTGTTTGAGGCCAGTGATCCTCTTGGTGAGGTACTTCTGTGGTCTTTCCAGCTGTTGCAGGTGCCTTGTAAGGTACATCCCAAATGGGGCATTGTACTCTATGATAGGTCTGATGAGTGATGCGTAGAGGGGCACAATTACCTCTTTTGATCTGGATGCAAACCCTTTTGTGATTAAGTGGGCCACATAGAAGGATTTTCTAACCGCTTTGGCAATGTGATTATCAAAGGAGAGATTACTATCTACTTGGGTCCCCATATCCCTTATTACATTTTTCGTATTTAGGGGACTACCACCTATGTGGTAGTTTGAGGGATTCTGTGATTCTTTAGTTCCTGCTACAGAAATTAATCTCTGCACCCAATATCTTTAAACTGATAACTGTTTAACTTCATGAATACTTTTTCAGTATTATTAATTATACTCTGTTTTAAACTTACACTATGTATTTTCATTATTTGCATTTTCAATACATATTACTACTATTTATGTTTTAACCTGGCTCCCCCCTGAAAATAGATATTACCTAGTGGTGCCAGCATGGTCAACAAAATTTGAATTAAACACATAAGTAAATAAATTAGGTTAAGACAATGGTCCTCAGGCAAGGATGTCTATTGACCGTATTTTTGTTTATAATACTAGGATCCACCCCACCCATTAGAGAAAATTGTAGCCATTCAGGAGTCAACGGATTACTTATCATGTCTTCAGTAGCCATTTGTTTATTTCACCTTATTAACTGGTTGGTCTGAAAACTATTTTTAGCCACAACTCAGGCACAGAGGCATGTACTGCATGAATCTCTGGTACAGCTGTCATGTATCATACTTAAACATGTACAGTATATGCAAACATAATAGATATGTATGGCATGCAGTTATAAAAAAACTCCTATAAAACGTACACAAGAGGTTTTACAAGAAATTGTACTAGATAAAAATGCTGTGTGTTATAAATAGGTCATGGGTCTTTTGACGTAATGATACTCTGCTATGTAAACCATTTAATAGCAGGTTCCACATAACATCTACATAAAAATAGGTCTGGGTGGTGTTCAGAGAATAAAGCATGTTGTATTCCAGTCTATACAGGACACTGGCAGCAAAAGTGCACAAAGCAGTCTGTATTAGTAAGATTGAATGAAGATGTCTAAGGACTGGACATATGTAGGTCAGAAATAGAGCAATAATGGGTGGTAGCAAAGTTAGATCAATGTTTTTTTTTTTTTTTTTTTTTTTTAGATTGGATGGTATGCTTATGCAAGTAAATTGAATTATGTACTTTGTCATTCACACACACAAACACGTAGAGACAATGCTATATCTTTAGGCAGCTAGACGAAGCATTTTTCTGTATTGCACTCATCCTGACAGCATATCTTTCCTCCACAAATAAGATAATTTTACACATTTTAATTTCATAAATGAATACATGTACTGATCCTGCCACAACCTGGGAAAAACAAGGTTGCTACAGCAGGGAGCTTTGCACATAAATATACTAAATATAACAAAGTAACAGTAAAACTTAAGCAAGTAAGGAATAGTAACAAAATGAAACAAAGTAACATTGGAAACTGCATCTTTGTAGAAGGTCTGCAGTTTCATAGAGGGAGATATAGACAACTATAAATGGATGAATAGCATAGCTCTCAACCTCTTAGCACAAAAAATCTGGACAAAGCCCCAAAAATAGGGACGAATTTTAAATATTGTTTTTATAAACTTA
This sequence comes from Protopterus annectens, assembly GCF_019279795.1. Classification (NCBI taxonomy): domain Eukaryota; kingdom Metazoa; phylum Chordata; order Ceratodontiformes; family Protopteridae; genus Protopterus; species Protopterus annectens. Next base: position 751,431,133 of record NC_056749.1, read on the forward strand.
AAAAGTTGCTAGAATAATAGGTCTTCTGTTACCATGCACTGAATGAAGGATATGAAGTCTGAAAGTCGAATGCCTGTCATTATTTAATGAACTAAGTCCTCATTGATCTGCCACAAAAATCCAGAAAACCACAAATTTTATGAAAACCAGGCCAAAAATATGATGCAAAAATCTGGACATTTTGTGAAAATCTGGACTGTAGAGAGATATGATGAAGAGGAGAGTGGTGCATTACAAAGATGGCATGCTGACTTGGTAAGATGTCTGCTTCACAGTAATAGGATCAGATAAGACAAGACTCCTTTATTGATATTGCACAAATACAATGACATTTGTAGCAATCCTGTGGTGCATTCACATATAATGAACATGAATAAATAAAAGAATACAAAACAATACAATAAAAAAACCTAAGTTATTACACTTGGGTATATTGCACATAAAAAGAATAAAATAAGGTGCAAAATAATGTAAACATATACCTTATAGCACAAAATGACTATTGTCTATGTTGGTCAAAATCACTCAGTGAGAATATTTAGCATTATTTAGTTCCTGTATGGCTCTGGGATAGAAACTGCTCTTTAGTCTGTCTGATAAGGAATGGACCTGAACTGTCTGCCAGAAGACAGCAGTTTAAATAGGTGACCAGGGTGGGAAGGGTCTTTCAAGGTGTTGGCTGCCCTGCTGAAGTAGTGAGAGATGAAGAGTTCCTCCAAAGAGGGCAGTGTGCAGCCAGTCATTTTCTGGGGAGCATTATTGATCCTTTGAAGGGCTTTCCTATCTGCTGCTGAGCTGTTGGCGTACCACATGGAAATGCAGTATGTCAGCACACTTTCAATAAAACAGTGGTAAAAAGACACCAGTAGCTTCTCCTGCAGGTTGTTTTTCATAGGTTCATAGGTAGGTACTAGGCTATCGGCCCTAGGGCCCATACAAGCCTAGCCAAAAAATGTACCCTGGCTTTCGCCACCCAAGAAAATTATTTTCCTGTGCCCTTGTCGGTCAGAGCCACAGAAGAGATCCCCGGGGTGAATTTCCCATTTCCCATCCAATCATCAAGATTTTTCTTGAAGAGTGCTAATGAGGAGCTCTGTTTGACACAGATAGGTAGTCTGTTCCAGAGTATGGGAAGTCTCTGGGACAGGAATCTATCCCTCCAGCATGTTCTGTTTATTGTGGTGACAAGGTTTAGGTCCCTAGAGCATGTAGCTTGGAGGGATTGGGATTTCTTTAAGTGGAGCATGTCCAACAGCTCTGGGTTTGACATAGCTTTGTATGTTAGGCAGAGATCGCCCCTGAGTAGGTGATATGCGATGGAGTAAAGCTGTAGTTTTTTGAGACGGTCTGCATAGGGCATCTGTTTGAGGCCAGTAATCCTCTTTGTGAGGTATTTCTGTGGTCTTTCCAGTTGTTGTAGATGTCTTGTGAGGTACATACCAAAAGGGGTGTTGTACTCTGTAATGTGTCTAATGAGTGATGAGTAGAGGGGAACAATGACCTCTTTTTTTCTAGATGAGAATCCTTTTGTGATGAGATAAGCCATGTAGAAGGATTTCCTGACCACTGTGGCGATGTGATTATCAAAGGAGAGACTACTGTCCACCTGTGTCCCAAGGTCTCTTATCACATTTTCAGCATTAAGTAGACTACCAGCTATGTGGTAGTTCATGGGTACAGAGTTTTTACCAAAGGGGATGACAATACACTTTTTGGCATTGAGCTTCAGGCCATGGCTTTGACACCAGGTATCAGTCTCAGTGAGGCCCTTTTGTAGTTTGTCCACATCGTTAGGAGTTTCGATTATGACTCCTAGTTTGCAGTCATCTGCAAACTTTGTTAGCCAAAGACCTTCTTTGTTGGCCTGCACTTCAGAGAAGTAGATACCAAACAGGAGAGGACCCAGGACTGAACCCTGTGGTACTCCACTTGTCACTGGTCTGATGTCGGATTTGGAATCCGCTACTTTCACAGTGTGGGTTCTGTCAGTGAGCCAGTTGGCAACCCATCTTGTGACATAGGGATTTATACCTAGTTTAGTGAGCTTATCTATAATGCCAGAGTGGGGGATGGTGTCAAAAGCCTTGGCAAGATCTAGATAAGCTGTGTGAACCATTTTACCCTCATCTATGGCTTTGGTGACTGCTTCAAAGAAGTCAATCAGGTTTAGGAGACATGATCTGCCTTTTACAAATCCAAACTGGGTAGGGTCCAGAGTTTGGAGATTACCAATGTTTTTGTTTATGAGTTCCACAATGATACGTTCCATGGCCTTGCAGACCAGGCTCATCAGGCTAATGGGGCGGTAGTTCCCGGGGTCTGTCGTGGCTCCCCCTTTGTGGAGTGGGATAACTGTCATGGTTCGCCATTCAGTGGCTACAAAGCCTGAGGTGAGGCTATGATTGAACATGGTACTTATGTAGGGTGCCAGTTCATTCTGTAGTTCATGTAGAACGCAGCCTGGGATATTGTCAGGTCCCATGGATGCTGTGTTCTTGGCTTTGGAGAGTGTGTTTTTTACCTGTGCAGCCGTGATTATAGGAGCTTTGCATTCTTCCGGTATAGAGATGGGCCCTCTAGGGGGTGAGAGGGGGGTAAAGTTAGCACTGAACCTATCTGCTAGGATGTTGGCAATATCAGTTGGTTCTGTATATTTAGTGCCATTGTGCTGTAACTCAGAGCAGATCTGAGTGTTCCCATTTAGATTCTTGACATAGCTATAGAATGCTTTGTGGTTGTCTTTAGAGTCAGTGGCAATTTTGTTTTCGTAACTAGCTTTGGAGGATTTTATGAGGATCTCAGCTTCTTACTGAGGTTGACCAGGGAGTTCCTCCAGTCATGGGATTTTACTCTTTTTTGCAACAGTTTCTTTCTTCTGTTGTAGAGTTTGTTTATGGCAGGGGACCACCAGATTGGCTTCCTTTTTTTGGAGGATAACATCTTGGTTCTATTAGGGATAGCATGATCCATGCAGTCGTGTAAGTGCTTATAAAGTGCATTTGTGTAGGATTCGGCAGTCATACTTCTATTGTCTGTCTGCATGGGTGTCATGAAGTTTGCCACTTCTGTCTTAAGAAGTGTGAAGTTGGCTTTGGAGAAGTTTTTTACAATGGTTTCCCTTATTGGGGCTGGGGGTGGGATGTGGATGTCTAGGCTGATTAGCTTGTGGTTGGATCTGACCAACGAGGAATTGACCTCTGGTGTGGAACACCGGTTTCCCATGTTGGTAATGACCAGGTCTAGGATATTGTTGCCCCTGGTGGGGGTGTGAATAAGTTGATCCAAGGCATTGGAATTTATGAATTCTAGAAAACGCTGAGGATCCTCAGGAACTGGAGGCTCTGCTGTGCCTTCATGACTGCCTCTGTGGTATTTATGGATCAAGAGAGGTCTTCTGCAACATGTATACCCAGAAACTTGGACAGAAATGCTTTCCACATGGTCTCCATTGATGTATATTGGATTGTGATCTGTGTTGTGCCTCCAAACGTCTGTTGAGTTCTTTTGTTTTGGCAGAGTTCAGGGCAAGGTTTCTCAGTACACCATGCTGCTAGTGTTTGAACTTCATCTCGACATACTGTCTTGTCTCTGCCTGAAATAAGTCCAATCACTGTTGTGTCTTCCACATGTTTAGTGACGGTATTAGTAGAATGGGAAAGGACACAGTCATAGGTTTAGAGAGTATACAGGAGGGGGCTCAGCACACAGCCCTGTGGGACACCAGCGTTTAGCCTGAGAGCAGAGGAGAGGTTTGGGCCTAGCCTCTCCATCTGAGGATGGTGAGTCAAAAAGTCTTTAATCCAAAGGCAGGCATGTTGTGAAAGTCCTAGATCAGTGAGCTTAGTGACCAGTCTATCTGGCATGACTGTACTAAAAGCTGAACTAAAGTCTACAAAGAACATCCTCGTATAGCTCTCCTGCTGTTCAAGATGGCAAAGTGCAGTGTGTAAGGCAGTGGAGATGGCATCTTCCATAGACCTATTTGCTCTGTAAGCATACTGGTGTGTATCAGAAATGACTGGGAGTCTGTCCTTGATGTATCTCAGGACTAGTTGTTCGAAACACTTCATAACGATTGGACTAAGTGCCACTGGACAGTAGTCATTGAGACTGCTAATGACAGGTTTCTTTGGCAGTGGAATGATTGTAATATTTTATTTATTTTTACTTTACTTTTGTTGACTGGAATAGTCCAACTGGATGTATGTCCATTTTCAGTGGAGGCCCAGGAGAAAAGCTCCAAGGGTAAGCAGATCCAGCATTGCATAATACCAGCATTACATATTACAAACAGACTATTTACAGAGATTACATAAGTAAGCAAGATAAACAAGTTCCACAGGTTAGAGTTAATCCCGAGCGTAAATCAGGATTAAATTAAATTACACAGTAAACTGGTTAACAGATTTTTACACATTCTAGAGAGAGTTAGCCAGGCTTGATACATTGACATAGCCAGTTAAGTGACAAATCTTGTTTGAGTCTAGTTTTAAATTGACCTAAGGTGGAAAGTAAGGTAATATCAGCTTGAAGAGAGTTCCAGGATCTACTTACAGAGTTTGCAAAGAGAGAGTCACTGGCTGTGTTATTAATTTTGCTAGTCTGAATTAGTAGTTTGTTAGAGGATCGAAGTGGTCTAGGATTGTTATGGGGGGGGTGATAATATTTTTAAGTGCAGGAGTATTGTCCGGATTATAGAGGATTTTATAGGCCATAATCAATTGGTTATACTGGATTAGGCTGGGTAGTTTAAGCCACCCAAGCTGATTTAGATTGATGCAATGATGTGTTCTAAAAGGCAGCCCAGTGGCAAACCTGGCAATGTGGTTGTAGCAAATTGAGAGTTTGTTAAGGACAGTCTTGTTTAAATTCGAGAGTAGAGGGGATGCATACAGAAGGGTTGAAAGAAGGTGAGAGCGAGCTATGGCAATTTTAGCTGGAGGGTTAGACTTTAGACAAGATGGAATAGTAGACTTGGGCAGAGATAGGTTGAAGATCTTTCTAAAGACTCCACAGAGCTGGTCCGTGCATTCTTTCAGCACCCATCCTGTCACTCCAACAAGGCCAGCAGCCTTTCTTGGATTAACTGCTTAGAGCACACACCTTACATCATGCTCTTGTGCTGTGGAAATGTGGCTGTAGGAGGTTGATATAGATGACGTAAGACTGCTGTGGTCTGTTGGCTGTGACCTAGGTGTGACCGTCTCTGCTGTTTCCACCTCAAAAGAGGGGAAGAAATAATTAAGTTCCTCTGCCATAAAAGCATCTGCATCAACAGCCATATGGTTACTGATTTTATTGATGTGCTGAATACCTTGCCATAGTCATAGTGGGTCTTTATTGGTGAAGTAATCTCTATATTCCTTTTATAGGCCACTTTAACCTCTCTGATGGCTTTCTTTAGATTGGCTCTAGCCATGCTATAAAGGGGTCTATTGCCAGACCTGAATGCTGTATTGTGGTGCTTGAGAAGACATCTGACCTCCTTTGCCATGGATCTCATTGGGGTACACATGAATGTGCTTGCCGACAGTGACATTGTCAGCACAGGTTTTTATGTATCAGTGCACCATTGATGTGTACTCTTCCAGATTCTGATCCTCGAAAATGTCCTAGTTAGTTCTTTCAAAGCAATCCTGTAGCTGCGAGAGTGCATCTTCTGGCCATATTTTAACAGTCGTTGTGGTACTCTGGTCTTTTCTCCTAACAGGAGTGTATGCTGGAGTCAAGAGTATGGATAATTTGTCTGACTGGCCTAAATGAGGCAGCTGTTTTGCCCTATAGCCATCCTTAATATGTGGGTAGGCCTTATCCAGTATATTTTTTCTCCCTAGTTTCACATTTAATGTGTTGATGAAATTTGAGGAGACCTGGCTTTAAGTCAGTGTGATTGAAATCACCAGCTATGATATGAACAGCCTTAGGATGGATGTATTGTTGCAAATTAATGATGTCAAACAAGTGACCTAGAGCTGTGCAAGCATTAGCATCTGATGTAATGTAAACAGCTGTAACTATGACAGCAGTGAACTCCTGAGGTAAATAAAAGGGCCTGCATTTGATTGTCATATATCCAAATCAGGAGATGGGTAACTGTCTATGATCTTTATGCTCGTACACCAGCTGTTATGCACATAGATGCAAAGCCTCCCACCTCTGCACTTGCCAGAGTATTTGTTCTTGTCCCACCGAAATGCTGTGAGGCCTGCCAGCTCAATGGCTGCATCTGATATACATGGGTGTCGCCACGTCTCTGTAAATAATAAAATGCAACAGTCTCTTATAAGTTTGTTCTCAGAAATCTGTAGCTGTAATTCATCCATTTTGTTTTTGATAGATGTGGCATTAGCAAAAAAAATATGTTGAGAAGAGGTGGTTTATGAGGATGTTTCCTTAGCTAGTAGGCCGGACCGACAGCCCTGCTTTTACTTACTGTCTCTCTTCCACTTTCGCCTCTTGCCTAGGCCGACAACAATCCATGGAGAACCCGGTGTTCAGGTCAGGGGTTCAGTTTTGTTAAAATTTGTTAACTGGGATACTCCATCTGAGAAGTCACATTATCTGTGGAGTGACAGGGTAGATAAGCTCACTCATATGGTATTACAATTAGAGATATGTGAAAGGATCAATGGTCCTCTATGGGAGTTAATGATAACGGAACAATGAGTCGTGACCAGAAGATGAAGGTTAGTCTTTAGTAAAGTATAGTCATTACAGCAGCTCCATTAATGTATCTTCATGAAACAAATATATATTGCCTCCCAGAAGCATGCTGGTTGTTTGGCTATACTAACCTGTAGAAAGACCTAACAATTTGGCATGTACTGACAATGTTTCTTTAAATCATTTGGGTTCCATACTGAAATAATCACCTTAATGTGTGAAGAATCTTGTTCAGGCTTGTGATATTATGATCCAGTTTATTGTATTTAAAAGATAGAATTACAATAGCATAAATGTGGTACCTTGTGACACAGGTTAAAATAAGCAATAAAAATGTTAATATTTATCGTGTCAAAAAAGGAAAACAAAAGATGACTTCAGTCTACTAAAACAGTAAAAACTATGAGAAATTGTGACCATTTTGAGTGTCAGCACTGAAATCATTCCACTATATGTGTGTTTTTGTCTGCGCATGTATCTGCCCAGTTTCATAGAAAGATGTAGTTATACACCCAGAGAACTTGTCTTGAGCTGAGTATACTGCCCCTGAGACAAGCTGAAGTGAACAGAACTGATGGTTGGATTATCTTTTTATAGTGATACAAGGCAATTCCTTTATTAACACAGTGCCATTGGGGAAAGCCCTGTAGAGGATCTTTGTGTTGCTTTCTAAAGGGAGAAGTCAGACCAGTTCATAGGTCTCAACCTGTTAAGAGGCCAATGTGGAGTATAGATCGTAGCAATGTGTAACAAACAGTCAAAATGTGAAACACCCTATTTTCGCCTTATGCAAAAAAAGTGCCATTTCCATGGGGGCCTGGTTGAAGTGGGCTTTCTGCCAAAATCATTAAGTTGAAGTTTGTATTAGCCAAAAGGTTGAGATCCCTCATCAAAACCTCTAAAGCTAGCTATGAAGGCAGAATGGCAGCAAACACTAAAAACAACCACAAAGCCTTCTACAGTTATAGCAAGAATCTCCACAGCAATACCCAGATTTGCTCTGAGTAACTGCATAATGGTACCTCCTATACTGAGCCAACAGATATTGCCAACATACTGGCTGACAGATTCAGTGCCATCTTTACCCATCTAACCCCCCCAAAAGACCAGTCACAATACCAGAAGAATGCCAGGCACCAAGCATTATTGCAGCACAGCAGCACAGGTTAAAGCTGCATTGTCCACTTCCATGGGACCCGACAATATCCCTGGCTGTGTTCTACATGAACTACAAAGTGAACTGGCACCACACCTGTGTGCCCTGTTCAATCACAGCCTTACCTTGGGCTTTGTTCCTACAGAATGGTGCACTGCTACAGTCATCCCTCTCCATAAGGGGGACCGAGTACAGACCCTGGGAATTATTGCCCCATTAGCCTGACGAGTCTGATATGTAAGGCTATAGCGCATATCATCGTGGACATAATTAACAAGGATATAGGGAATCTCCAAACTCTGGATCATGCAATTTGGTTTTGTGAAAGGTAGATCATGCCTGCTTAACCTGGTTGACTTCTTTGAGTCAGTCACCAGAGCTGTGGATGAGGGAAAGGCAGTTCATAAAGCCTACCTTAATCTGGCCAAGGCCTTGATACCATTCTCCACTCAGGAATTATTGATAGACTCGCCAAACTAGGTATCAACCCCTATATCACTAGATGGGTTGCAAATTGGCTCACAGATAGAACCCACACTGTGAAAGTAGCAGAATCCAAGTCAGACTGTTGACCAGTCATGAGTGGAGTCCCACAAGGATCGGTCCTGGGTCCTCTCTTGTTTGGCATCTACTTCTCAGAAGTCCAGGCCAACATGGGGGGACTCTGGTTGACCAAGTTCATCGATGATTGCAAGCTGGGAGCCATTATTAACTCCCCAAGTGATGTAGACATCCTACTGAAAGGCCTCATTGAGACCAACGACTGATGTCGAAGCCATGGCCTTAAGCTTAATGCCAAAAAAATGCATCGTCATTCCCTTTGGGAAAAACTTAGTTCCCACTAATTACCACATTGATGGTAGCCCACTGAAGGCATTATAAGAGATATGGGGACACAGGCTGACAGCAACATCTCCTTTGACCACCACATTGTCACTGTGGTCAGAAAGTCCTTCTATGTGGCACATCTCATTACCAAGGGTTTTGCATCCAGGAAGAAAGAGGTCATCATCTCTCTCTACTCTTCCCTCATTAGGCCAATCATCGAGTATAATGCCTCATTTGGCATGTACCTCACTAAACACCTGCAACAGCTGGAAAGGCCACAAAAGTACCCCACAAAGAGGATCATGGGCCATAAACACATGCCCTACATGGACAGACTCAAAAAACTCCAGCTTTTCTCTGTCTCATATCGTCTATTAAGAGACGAACTTTGCTTGACTTACAAAGCCATGTCTGACCCAGCCCTGTTAGAAATGTTACACCTAAAGAAATCCCAATCCCTCTGCACCACACACTCCAGGGACCTCAACCTCATTAATCAACACAACATGCTGGAGGGACAGGTTCATAACCCAGACACTGCCCATGTTCTGGAAGAGACTTCCCATACATGTCAAGTAGAGCACCTCACTGGCCCTTTTCAAGAGAAATCTTGATGAGTGGATGGGAAATAGAAAGTTCACCCTGGGCATCACTCCAGTGGCTCTACTTGATAGAGGCACCGGGAACTAATGGTGGCATGATGCCAGGGCACTTCTATGGGCTAGGCTTGTAAAGGCTCCAGGGCCGTTAGCCTAGTACACACCTATGACCCTAAGAGTAAATACTGTACATTTGTAAAATTCAATAAAAACCCACGCTTGTGATTTAAATCCAAAATTTTTATTTTGTAATCTGCAAAAACACCATAAATAAAATATGAAACAGCACTTCTATACAGAATCAAACTAAAATCAGCTGCTCATTAATATCACTTCCTACAACCAAAGAATCAAGCACAGAGTGGTCAGGTGGAACCGAAAACACTGAGAACACAATCCACCTGTTTACCTTCAATGAGCCTGGATTGAATAGTCCGTTAGTTGTTTGTCAAATAGTTTTATTCAAAAAAAATTTTTTAAACCAAGATAAAAACCAGCTGTACACAACTTGAAGCACAGTAACGAGTTCAGTAGGAAGAAACCATTCAACCTGATTCAGTGTAATGAATTTAGTAGGATGAAACCATTCAACCTGATTCAGTGTAATGAATTTAGTAGGATGAAACCATTCAACCTGATTCAGTGTAATGAATTTAGTAGGATGAAACCATTCAACCTGATTCAGTCCGTGAATGGTATAAGTCAACAGTTAAATGGACTGCAGTAAGCTCCAAATAGCAGGTCCCAATAACCAATAACAGCAATTGCAGCTTGAAACTTTACCAACTGCACATCTCAATTGATCAGACAACCCTCAGGTATCCATTGTACATAAAAAATAGCAGCAAAATGTAGAGAAATCGAACAATTCCAAGAAAACAGATCTCCATAATCTCAGATCTCGTTCGTGAACGTATTAACAGCAAAATAATGCAGCACCAAACAATTACAAGGAAACAATTTCCAATGGTAAGCACTTTCCTCCCCTTAAACGTGGACTTTTTTAACGTATTAACAGCAAAATAATGCAGCACCAAACAATTCCAAGGAAACAATTTCCAATGGTAAGCACTTTCCTCCCCTTAAACGTGGACTTTTTTAAACCTAAATGTCTCACCATTAGGGCTGTTTTAAATAACAATCCCATAGTTTCCTTAATTGTTAACTTAATCAGTTGAGCAATTAATACAACAATTAGTTGTAAATTCTTAAACAGACGTTATACTAACTGTGTACAATACGCAGATGATTCGACAATAATCTGCTCTGCTAAATCTCAATCCCAACTACAGACTCTAACTCAGACAATGTTCAATAAAACAGAAAATTGGTTTCTATAACGCTACCTGCTGTTGAACCCCCCCAAAAAACCAAACTCCTCCTCTTTACTCCTACCCGTAAATCACTCCCAATGAACTTTTCAGTCTTATCCAATAATGGTACACTCATATCTCCCAATCCAGCAACTAAACTTCTAGGGGTAACCATTGATAACAACCTGAACTTTGAAGCCCATATCAACAATACCATAAAGTTCAACTATACCAATCCAAGTGCCTGTACTCGGGCAGAACGTGCAGATCGTTAAACAATGTGAAAATCACGACTTCAACAACGCAAGGCAAACTGTTTTGTTCAAAAACACTGTTTTAATGTATAAAACCAAATTACATCCAAATGGTTAAGCGCTTTCATCTGTCGCAGACAGATTTCATCAGAACCAAGCTATCAGTCTCAATCTCTGACGTTTATAGTCAGATTTTGGCGCCTTTTTTAAAAAACTTTTTTTAAAAACTTTTAGAATAATATTTGTAAGAAGACTAATTTATTTGAAAAGTTTCTAGAACAGATTTTCTTCAACCTACATTTTCTCCACAATAATGCATGAAACTGCTCTAGTCTGGCCTTCTTGAAAAGCCCATAATACATGCTCAAGGTTGACTGCAGGTTTTGCATCGGTTCACACTCCGTAAATAATAAGTTTGAAACTCTCTACTTGGCTATCACTGAGACTGCAATATAGCTACTGACTGCACTGTAATTCACTTACAAAGTTAATAGAACATATTTTTATTAGCCTACATTTGCTACACAATAGGCATGACACCAGAATGACATTACTGATCATTATTCATCTTAAAAAAAAAAGTTGCATCTAATGCAAATTTAAAACCACAGTTCTCTATAGTTTTGCATCAACTTACATTCGCTGAGCAGTAATCAGTATAAACTTCTGTAAGAACACTTCCGTACTACTACTATAAGCAGACAATTCACACACACCCACACACAGTCAAACGACCAGTCAGACTTTCCCAGTAATCAGATGGCACTAGATAAAATAAATAAATAAATCCTATCTACAGAAACCATTGCTAAATTGCATCCTCTAAAAGAGGAATACTTTTACTCAGTAGAAAATGGCTAAATTACATTATTCAAGTTCAACTGTTAAAAAAACAAATGTGGACCAGCTTTTCCAACCCCTCCCCATCCTATGCACCAGCTTTTCCTACCCCATCCCATCCTGTGCACTAACTTTTCCAACTCCTCCACATCTTCTGCTTTACAAGTTGTTAATGATTGTGTTCAGTTATGCAAATTACCAATCGGGAGACCACCTACCCAGTCAGACTTTCCCAGTAATCTAATATCAATAAATAAGTAAAATAATGAAATAGAATAGTAAATAAATAAATAAATGCTAACTGACTTTACCCTGCTCCTATATTGGCAGTAGGAGTCATAAAATATACAAATCCAGCCCCTTATCTCTGCCTAAATAAGTGAAGAAAGCAACCATAGCTCTCAACCTTCCATCTGTGAAATGTGGAGCAAATAAACAACATGCAGTAATTACTAACAGCTTAACAACAGCTTCAACTACGAAATTCACAGGATGGTTAAAATGTGCTACTTTATAGTTATGAGATGATACTTGGATGAATCGATATGATTCAGGATTATTTATCATGGATATTTAAAAAAAAAATCTCACACAGCACACAATTTTTGAACTTTCCTTTGTTGTTCCTGCACATCATATGCATATACCAACTTATACACATCTAATAATTTATCACGCTGCCTGCAGTTGTAACTGCCAGGAAAAATCAGACGTATAAGATGTATATCGGTATGTTTAATATCCGCTGCCCCATATAAATCGTATGTGTATCAGTATATTTAATATCTACTGCCCCACATAAATAACACATATATCAGTATGTTTAATATATGTTGCCCCATTTAAATAACATGTATACCAGTATGATTAATATCTGCCACCCCATATAAATAACATGTGTATCAGTATATTTAGTGTCTGCCGCCCCATTTAAATAACATGTGTATCAGTATATTTAGTGTCTGCCGCCCCATTTAAATAACATGTATATCAGTATGTGTAATATCTGCCACCCCATGTAAATGACATGTATATCTGTATGTTTAAAATCTGCTGCCCCATATAAATCGCATGTATTTCAGTATGTTTAATATCTAACACCCCATATTAATCACACATAAATCAGGATGTTTAATATCTGCCACCCCATATAAATACATATATCAGTTTGTTTAATATCTGCCACCCCATATAAATAACATGTATATAAGTATATTTAGTATTTGTCGCCCCATTTAAATAACACGTATATCAGCATGATTAATATCTGCCACACTATATACATCACATGTATATCAGTATGTTTAATATTTGCAACTCCATATAAACACGTTTATTAGTATGTTTAAAATATGCCATCCCATATAAATCACATGTATATCAGTATGTTTAATATCTGCCACCCCATATAAATCACATGTATATCAGAATGTTTAATATCCGCTGCCCCATTTAAATAACATGCATATCAGTATGTGTAATATCTGCACCCCATATAAATAACATGTATATTAGTATAAAATAAGAAAAATGCCATACCAGAAGTCACAAACAAACTTTTAATCCACCGTTTAAGCACTTTTGTGCCAGTGTAACAGGAACTTCATCAGAAACAAAGTATCAGTTTTATTAAAACCCCTAAAAGGTGCCAAAAGTGTAACAAGTTACAGAAAATTAAGGGAGCAGTCACCATAAAAAATAATGCATATATGTGTTAGAAATCTAACTACAAAGTGCATAATTTAAAAGTGTAGTCAGAATCTGTGACAGCAAAAGCATTTTTAAAAAATCATTGAAAAGTTATTTAGTTGAATCAGATGAAATTTTAGCTGCCTTGATCATAAGTATAGGTTTGATGGAGATGATGTAATTGATGCCTCTGGGACTACATGCATCGAACAGTAGTTGCTAGTTCTCTCTGCTCAAGAACAAGCTTCCAATGACCTCCCGTGGAAGATTTTGTAACTCTCTCCAACACAGAAAAAGCAACATTTTTAAAATCATTGCACACTGTTGAATGTCTGTACAATGTGTTAGTAGTATGTGCTTTGGAAATCGCATACAGGTGTTGGTAAATCCTGTTTTGAAGCAGTCCCACAGTGGATTAAAGGTCAATTTGTGACTTCTGGTATGGTGTTTTTCTTATTTTATACAGTGAGTTTACACTGTAAGGTTACTAGTTTGTCTGCTTGTTTGTCTAGCACAGGTATTTAGAATTAATATTCATTCTTATGCAAATTCTGTACACCTATCCAGACCAAGAAATAAATATTTCAGTTATACTACAATATACCTGATGGGTCTGTCTCATCTCCAGTCATACACATTTTTTTTTTGTTTCTGCAGTCATTGCCTTTATGATCTTTGTCCTTTGGCTTATGGAGTTGTTTTGGGGGTTTTAACTTATTTCTGAGTTGGCAGAGTTCTGCATTTTGTGGTGTGCATATAACAAATATCTGAGAAAGTGTTTTGCCAGTTCCAGCATTCAAAATTACATCAGGTGTTACAGAATTAATGATGCAGAGTTGAAGCCAAGCCCTTTTTATTTGACTTATTAGGAGTTCACAGAGCTTGGCAATTACTTACGTTTACACTTCTGCCTATTGCCTATCCCCTTTTAACCTTTTAAGACTTCCAGATCGTATTATGACTTTTGGAATATAAATACTTGGGGGAAAAAAAAAACTTTTTACATTCTTCAATTTTGAACCATCATAGCCTGTCATTTTAAGGTTAGCTGTTGTGATACCAGGTAGTTACCAGGGTCACGTCTGTTTTTTTCAGACGTATAACAATCTTTCAGTTTTTCTTCTATTTCCTTTTGCTTTGATCAGGTTAGTTCACATTTTCCCCACATATTACTTTTTCCAAAAAAGTAACTACAGAAAAAAATATATTTTTACATTTCATCAGGTGTTTTAGCTTATTTCTCAGTTGAAAGAGCAACCTTCCAATTGTTTACTATCAAGTTATACAGTAAGTTGATAGTAAATTAATTCCAGTATCACAACAAATTGTCATAAAAGTAGGTATGACATCACAAAAATGCTGTGACACATAGCCTGGAAAAGCTAATATGTTAATAAGTATGATGCTGAGAAATATATATTTTTAGCAGGTTATCTTTTTTAAACTCGGCGACCTTTATGTTTTTTTTTTTTAATTGTCACTTTGCATTTTGTTAGGTATACTACTTTGAAATAGAGTAATTTATTGAGTTTATTTACTTATAGGACAGTGCTGAGATTGAGATGCAGCCTACTTTTGCCAGCTGAAAACCATGGCACTGTGGCACTTGAGGAAACAGTCCCTTGAGGGACATTTTCATGTCTGAGAACTATTTGGTAGAAACCTGGTGAAACAGTCATTCGAACATGATTTAAGTGTGAGCAGTCAGCCATGATGGCTGAAAACAGCTATGGACATTTGCTCTGGGTAAGAATGAATATGTGATTCCTATGCCAGTATTTCTTTTTGGGCATTGTTGCGACCTCAGATTATCTATCTACCTATCTATCTATGTACAAGTATATAAATCTGGAGGAGTGAAACATTTCATAAACAATGTTTTGCATTACTGCTGTTGTTGAGCATTGTAGGATAGAAGGGTTTAGTTCTGGTAGGTTGTAGCATTCGTTAGGGTTTGTAGTATTCTTATCTATCTTGCAGCGTGTAAGCATTTCCTTGAAGACCTTTAACAGAGTTATGTTTCATTATTTTTTTAACCCCCTACTGCCCCCATTTTCATGCCTCCGCCCAATTTCCCCCTTGACCCATTTGTTTCCCATCCAAGGCAAGACAAACCTCACTCATTTCTTGGCCAGGGAAAGAGCACTATGGCCCATTTCTTTCCCTGACTGAGGTGAGAACACTTTGAGTACATCTGTACCATTCAGAGACAAGGGCTCAGTGCCAGGCAGGAAGTTATTCTTATGTGTGGCCACTCCCTTCCAATCTAAGTCCCTCCCACTGGTGGCTGTGACTTGTAAAATTGCTACTTCCTAGGGAAACACATGCATGTTATGTGTCCATGGCTAGCATCCCTGGCTAACATTCAGAGCAGTCACTGACAGATCTACAGGGCTTACTTATTTATATCCCCCTGTAAGGATACTCTTGTGCCTGTTCCATGCATTCTTAATACTTTAACTGTTTCGAATGTACAGCCTCTTCAGGAAAGTTATTCCACTTATTCACAACTCTTTCTGCAAAAGAATGGATATAGTTTGGTTGATTAATGGCAGAATGATCAAAAATCATTCACTTGGAACTAACTGACTGAACAAAACTTTTTGTAAATTTATTTCTGTGGAGTTTTTGCCCATATGATTTCATACAAAACTGAGTTTGCCCATCTCCTCTGTCCTATAACTAACTCTGATGTTGCTGAACCTTGGAGAAAACGTATATATATATATATATATATATATATATATATATATATATATATATATATATAAATAAACCACTATTTCTGTTTGGCTGACTGGTCACAACCACAGGATATTTGTGAAATCCATCATCAACCACATGAGTAACACCCACGTTGTGAAAATGAGATATGTACTTGGGATTAATGTGGCATAGCTTTTATTTCTGTAGGTGTAATTCTCCTCAAGAAGCACAGTAAAATCAATGTATCTACTCCTGATATGATATGTAGTCTTTGCCCATCCATGGTACTTTTCTGAGCTGTAGTATTTTTATGTATTCTTTCATAGAGTGCCATACAAAATAGAAAAGAACCAGCCATTTAATATTTGTGGATTCCTTGTGTTTAGTGGCTATTTAGTTAAAATGAGAGTTGAAGTCACAGATACCATCATTAAAACACTAGCCATTTGTCTCAGTTTTTAAGCAGTGAATGACCTTACCTGGAATGTGCATTAGCAATGGCTGAGAATTCCTGCTCCCAATTTGGCCTTCCATAGTATGTTTTCTGCTTTAGTCCTGTGATAACATCTGTGTCCTTGTCAAAATGAACCATAATGTGCTCAGTCTGAGGGGAGGAAGAGAAAGAGTTTATTACAATGCAGGTGTACAATTTCTGTGCTCCAGGAAAGTATTGACTCATAAACAAAGTACATAGTACATGATCCATAACTTTGGGGAGTCAGCCATTTTGAGACTTATTTATTTATGTATGCATGTTCTGTTGACAGCAACATCAGAAGGATACAACCATTTTATTGGACACTGTAGGAGAAAAAAATCCCTAAACCAAAAACAAATAGCAAATAAGAATGATAGCATACTTCATAATTTAAGTAATGCAAGTACTATATAAGAAAAAATAATTACTGCCAGTAAAACAATGTACTCACACATTATGCAAAAATTAAATTACAGCACAAAGTGAGTACAAAGATTATACAACTTGAAATATGACTAAAATAATGCAATAAAATGAGAGTTTAACATGTGGGAAAGAAAATGTGCAACAGATGTTTGGGAGAATAGGATGATGGAGTCATAGACAGAAGGATGAGACAAGATCAAGAAATAAAATTTGAGGAATATGCAGGATTTGGGCTGAATTCTAGCTGTCTCACCATCTTACCTCATGACCATTTGTGAGTGACCACAAACCTCTATTTATAACTTGTTTTGCAAAGTAACAAAAATTCTTGGTTTATCTCTTTAAGTTGGAATATCCTGCAAGGATATGGATGTAGCCATCTTGGCTGTTGTAGATTTTGAAGGCTGGAGAAAATTATTCTATGTCTCCCAACTCACAAGCAACGATATGGCATTCTGGTCCAAGAAAGTTAAAGTACTGCTGTACTCTTCCCTTATCAGTCCCATCATTGAGTACAATGACCCCTTTGTCATGTGTCTAACCAGGCACCTACAACTGCTGGAATGCCCTTGAAGGTTTCTCACCAGGAGAATCCATGGTATGAATACCCTGTCCTACACAGATTACCTTACAGCCCTATCTCTTTACTCAGTTTCCAACAGGTTACTGAGAGGAGATCTAGGCCTAGCATATAAGCCATCCATCAGACCCAGCTCTGATGGACCTCTTGCACATCTGCAAAACAATACAGCATCAGGAACACTAGATCCAAGGACCTGAACTTTGCCTGTGACATAAATAAGACATGCTGGAAGGATCCTCACACTATGGAACAGACTCCCCATCCACATAAAGTGAATTTCATTCTTGACCCATTTCAAGTGAAACCTTGATCACTAGATGGGAAATTGTAAATTCACCCCCAGTCTGACCCGTATGTCTCTGATGGACAGAGGCTGGCAGTAAGTTATCTAATCCCAAACTAACGTACCCCCCACACACATAACCCTTAGATTATGAACATACTGCCCACATATAGGCATCCAATGTACTTCAGGAAAAAACTGGGTTGGGTTTACTCTAGGCTTCTAAAGACCCTTGTGGTCAATAGCCTAGTATAAACCTCTGAACCTATAAACCTATGAGTACCGACTATGATAACACAAAACAAACATGGATGTGTACCAGTGGATTTCTTAAATATATGATTACCAGTTCAGGGGATTTATTGTTTTTACCAAATTAAGTGACTGGGATACTTGCCATCCCCTTATCTTAACCCTTAGATCAAATAAATTACTCAGTTCATAAACAAAGCCTGGTTAGTGTACAAGGGTTTTACATTGGAAGGACTATGAATGCAAACATCTCTGCAACTTAGCTAAGGTCACCTTCCTTAACTTTAAACAAGTAAGCCTTGGAAACCCTTCAGTGCTTTTGGCATGAAATAAATCAGCTCACATTTAGTGTTATTTCTCCAGTTTTCCTCTTTCACCTAAAAGACCACGAATGTAGCAAACTCATATGTAGAATTCCTATCAGATCTATACAATGTTGAAGAAAATGTCTTCAGCTCAACTTCTACAAATCACACATCTCAAAGCTCCACTAAAATAAGCAATTAGTGCTTCTCCCTTAATATTATTTAAGATACCAACAGGCACCTTATATCCTCACATAGTTGACCTGGCACAGATGGGTCTCCAACTAAAACTCCTTAAATAAATTGCTACTTTCTCAGAGACTCACCTGAAGCACATTATCAATATATCCTTATCTTCTTTTTCTTTTCCTGATATCAGACAAGCATCCGTGATTATCCCAGTTCCTAAATCATCCACTGGGATACTACTCCTAACCTACCATCATTTACCAAACTTCCATTTCTAAGGACATTCTTAGAAAAGGTGCTAGCAACCCAGATGAGTCATTTTGCCAGCTCTTACAGCCACCTTCATCATGAGCAACATGGTTTTAGGCAAAGTCAGAGTGGATTAACAGCTATCCTATCACTATGAAACTTTGTCTTTACCACAAAGAAGAATAAAGTTCTTACCAGAGAAGCATTCACTGACCTTTAATTCTATTGCTTGTGACCTTTTCTGCGTCAGCTAATGGTTTACATTGTTTCTGTCAAAAGCCTAGACTGATTTGTCAGTTACTTAAACAGCTGATTGGCTAACATAGATATACATAAAACATTGTCCAACTTCCTCTAACTGCAGAAGAGAGTTCTACATGTCTCTGTTCTTGGACTACTCCAATGCACCATCCCCATAACATTTACACTCTGACAATTCCTCATCCATTTACAAGAGAACTTGGATATTACTTACCAGAACTCCCATATTGTAACTAGCAGTGTGGTATAACCTAAGCTACCAGCTCCCACTTCATAGCTCCTATCACTAATACTGACTGATTATAGATACTTAAACTCCATTTGTTACCTCTGTTTAAGTCCTTTTTAGTGTGCCTTCCCTAATGTTCTCTATCCTATTTAACTCACAATTTTTCTATGTTGTCTACTAACTTGGGCATTTTTATTTTATTTATTTATTTATTTTACATTTGTTGACCGGGCTAGTCTAACTGGATACATGTCCATTTTCAGTAGAGGCCCGAGGAGAAAAGCTCCACTGTAACAGTCTATGGTAACAAACTTAAGAAAAAAATATGTACAAGAGTTTAACTAAAACTACTAAGTTAGTTTTAATACTCTCCTTAACATTTCCACCTCTTCCTACTCCATGTTGTATGTACAATTGATGATATTAACTGCAATTCTCTTGACCTAACTCTCTTGATCTGTTTTAATTACCTTTTCCTTCATATTTGCACTTTTTTCTCAAGGGTTTCTTCAAAAAGTCTCTTCAAATTGTATAATTTATTGACAATTGGCATTTATTTCTTATTTGCCATTCTACTTTTGTTTTATAGACAATTATTTATCCTTTATTGCTGATTTCTATTTAGTAACAGCTTCTTTTGCACATTGTTTTCTTCTGATCCTGTTAGTAGACTTTTGCTGTCCTTTGATCTGTGATTTACATGTTTAATGTAATGCCTCCTTTGCCATTTCTCCCCTTCTATGACAACCACATCATGGTTGAAAATGGACCCTGCTATCCTGCCTACTTGCTTGCCCAAAAATAAAGAAAATAAATAAGATAAATGCTATAAAGGGAATGTCGAATAATGAGGAAAAAGGAAAGAACACCGAAAGAATATGAAAAGACTAGATGAGAGGAGAAACTGCACAAAATTTTATTGCTCATTGGAAGTGAACATGCTCTGTAGTGCAGATAGCAGCATCATATGTAACAGGATTCAACTAAATTATGTTACAATTACAAAATCAGTGATTTAAATATAATGTTTTAATCTTGCATATGAATTCAGTAGGAATATTAAAATGAGATGCTGCTCCTTTCTGGAAAAAAGGCTATGGTCCTTAAATAAATGCTGTCCAAGTTATGAAACTGCTCATTATTTTATTTCAGAAACAGTACTTTTTATCACAGATATATTGTCACCCTAGCTTAGATAATAACAATTAATTCAACCTAAGAATACCACTGTTACATACAAAGAAACTCACCTCAAATATGAAATCTATTCTCTCTTGCAGTGAGACGCAGTTCTTATTTTTTAATAATGTCATAGGTATATACTAGGCTGATGATGACTAGGGCCTTTATAAGTCTAATTTTGCAACCCAAATGTGAAAGTACAGTTGTGTACACTTACCATAAATGTAGATGTTCGAGTGTATTCACTGTTGCAGTCCCAAGACTTTGTTAATCAGGCTGACTGAGGGCTACTGCAAGCAGATAAACCAAATGTAATGACTGCAACAGTGAAACATGAAGAACATCCATAAGTTATATGTTTTAGATATTTGTATAGGGGGTGATTGTTTGTTATGACATGATTTACTGACTGCTTCTGTCAATCAGAGATATAGGCACCAGTCCAGGGGTGATTTTTTGATTTCCCATCCAATTGTCCAAGTTACATTTAAATAGGGTTAGGGAGGGTCTTTGTTTGAGATGGATGGGGAGGCTATTCTAGAGAATGTCAATTATTTGAGATAACATGCCCTATTTATGTTGCAAGCACATTTTAGGGCTTTATATCTAGTTGTTCTGATTCTGTTAATTTTGCAGATGTGCAAAAGGTTCATCAGAGCAGGGTCCAAAGATGCCTTATATGCCAGGCATAAATCACCTCTCAGTAGTCAGTAGGAGACCGAATATAGAGATAGGGCTTTGAGATGATCCACACACAACGTTGTGTTTATGCCCTGTATTCTTTTTGTAAAGAATCTTTGTGGACATTCCAGTTGCTGCATGTGTCTGGTCAGGTACATACTGAAGGTGGAAATATAATCAGTGATGAGTCTAATGAGGACCAAGTACAGTGGCACAATGACTTCTGTGGACCTAGTTGACATGCCTTTACTTATAAGTTGAGCAGCATAGAAAGATTTTCGTACTAACTTGGACAAATGTTGATTGAAGGCCAGGTTACTGTCTACTTGTGTTCCCAGATCCCTGATTAGTGTGTCTACTCTTAGTGGTGTTTTACTGACATAGTTTCCTGGGGTGGCCAACTCCTCAAAAGGTATTATAATACATTTCTTGGCACTGAGTTTTAAGCTGTGGCTTTGGCACCAGTCATTTGTCTGTATTAGACGTTTAAGTGAAAGAGTGAGATAAAAATGAGTGTTCTTTATTCTGAAGGACATTGCTCACTTACTTTGTTAATTTCCACTCCGTGAATTACAAATATCACCCTCTTTAAAAGACTTCAGAAAGGCCAACTTCATAAAACTGCATGGTGAAATCCATAAATCTACCCATGTCAAATCTATAATAGATCCTTGTTATGCAGCCAGTTACACAAGTTATTTTTATGCCTACTTCTATAAATGTATTGACCTAGCATTCCCTTCCAAGATTAAATATGGTTAAAAAAAATCCTGATGCTCTTCTAATATAAACAGGCTGTATAACAGAAATAAGAAATTCCTTAAACTGCTTAATACGGCCAGAATCCCACAACATCAAAACAGTATTAAAAACTTCACTAGGAAACTAAAAGCAATTAGGTCCAGACAGCATACTGGATTGTCTAATAAAGTGTTAAACATGCACTCACCTATACCCTCCTCAGACTGTTTAACCTGACCCTTGCTAAAAGCTATGTCCCTGAATCCTGGCGTACTACTGTAGTAATTCTAGTTGGTAACTACAGACCTGCCAGCTTTAGGAGTGTTACCTGTAAAGTCATGAAGCCGCGGTGGTGCAGCGGTAGCATTGTTGCCTCACAGCAAGAGGTTCTCCCGTTCGAGTCTCGGCTGGAGCGCCTTCTGTGTGGAGTCTGCATGTCCTCCCCACGGTCGAGTGGCATTCAAAAGACATGCGTAGAATGGGCGTGCTTTCACTGAAGGTTGGGCATTGAGCTGGCACCTCGGCACCCATAAAAAAATCTACTGCCAATCATTAGCAGACCGGAGTTCCACTGTGGCGACCCCTAACCAGGAAAAGCCGAAAGAAGAACAACAACCTGTAAAGCCATGGAGCATATAAACACTAATGTGATTAACCATGACCTCAAAAACCTGATTAAACTAAACCCAGTGCAATTCAGCTTTGTAAGGGCATGTCCTGCCTGCTGAATCTTGTCAGCTTCTTTGAGAAGTACACTCAGGTGGACTCACCATCCATGCTACCTACCTTGATCTGGCCAATGCATTTCATAGTATATCACGTGATGAAATTGTTTATAAGGTAACAACCATAAACATAAATCCCGATATTGTAAGATGAATAGCACACTGACTAACAAAAACACACATTGTCTGAGTGGGTGATACCTCCTCAGACAGACAGAAGATGACCAATGGTATTCTGTAGGGTTCTGCAATTGGCACCCTTTTTTCTGGCATCTATTTTTAGACAAACAAACTGATAACAGTGATATCCAGTTAACAAAGTTTGTTGATGACTGCAAGATTGGTATGCTTGTTAAATCCCCTTTGGATATATATACCCTCCAAAGGGAGCTTACTAAAGTCAATTCTTGGTGCATAGAAAAAGAACTCAACCTAAACAACAACATTTTCAGCATCATCCCCTTTGGGAAGCAGAAACCCTCTGCATCCTGCTTCATTGAAAACATCCCTTTACGGTACGAATCAGTGATCATTGATCTGTGCACATGGGTTGATGTTTCCCTCTCCTTTCATCATAATGTGGTGACCATAGTTAGGAAATCCTTCTACATTTCACAACTAATTGCCATTGACAACTCTTCTAAAACTAAGGAAATCATTGTCCTTCTGCAATCTGCCCTAGTCAGACTTGTTATTCAATATAATGTACCCTTTGAGATATATCTGGCTACACAAATTAAAAAAAAAACTTAAAAATCACAGAGCTTCTTAACAAAATGGATCTCTGTCTCAAAAACCTCAACTACCACAAGAGACTGGGGTTCTTATCCTTGTATTCAGTATCATACAAGCTTGTAAGCAAAGAGCTGTGTCTAGTGCATCCTACCCTTAGAGATCTAGTTTTTCCTTAACCTCCTTTTACTCAGAGTCAAATTCTGCTGCCAATCCCAGAACCAGAGATTTAAACTTTAATTATGAAATAAATAAAACTAGATGGAGAGAGAGGTTCATCACCTACTTTCTCCCCTTCCTCTGGAATAAACTCCTCTGGAGTATCAAGCCATGTGATTCCCTGTTATGCTTCAAACATAATTTCAACAGTAGGGTTGGTGCCCTTTAATTTACCCTGTGACTCAGAGGTGTTACGCTGCTTGCTAAAGGTAGTAGAGTGTGAGGGTGGGTATTAATAAGGTGCATAAGGCCTCTGGCCTGACTTGCTTTATATATTTTATGATCTTATAATCCCATGATCCCAAATCTTAAAAACGGTGTCCATAACAATTTTCTAAGCTGCAGACGTGGAGCAGGTTCTGGAGTTATTGGGTCCATGTTGTGTATTCACTTACATGAGTGTTGTCCCAGCCAGTAAGGAAGAGCTTGTAGCTGACAAAGCTGGCTTTCCCTTGTTCCTCCATTTGTAGCTCGAGAGAACTAAGGAGATCAGCAAACCAAGCAAAGGCACCAGTTTCCCGGCAGATCCAGTAAAAGTAGATCTAGAAGAAAAACACAAATGGATAATGAGAAAACAACAATACCTATAAACAATAAAACACTGTGGAGAGGACAAACCGCACCGGACAGCCAAGATATTTTAAACAGATTTATTCCAAAGTTAAACGTTAGACAGATCACCACGTGTTTTAACACTACAAATATATTGTATATAAATAAATAAATGGTTTTAAAAGGTTTTTAATGCACTACATATTGTATACATAACAATAGGGATGTATTCAAAGTATTTAAATTGTTGAATGAGTTTTTGAAATTGTTTGTTTCCTATTCACATTTATATTTATGAGGATAGTTTAAACAGTTTTTATTGGTCAATTTAAAACTTGTCAGCATATATATATATATATATATATATATATATATGTGTTAATTAGATTAAGCTTTTGTCTGATGAAGTCTTGCAGTTACTTTGACGAAAAACGTGGTGATCTGTCTTAACGTTTAACTTTGGAATAAATCTTTTTAAAATATCTCGGCTGTCCGGTGCGGTTTGTCCTCTCCACAGTGTTTTATTGTTTATTGGTTACTGTTGCACTGTGCCTCGTGTTTTAAGTTTAAAACAACAATACCTCTTACAGATGAATGATCTAGATGTAACACAAGACATTGTCAGCTCCAACAGTAACAATAACAGTTACAAGTATTGTGAGATCTCATTTAAGTTATACTACATTTCCTCATAGTCTCATGTATAATAGTCCTAGATTGGAATATAATGAACATGAACCTTAAACACATGCATTTTTTGTAATGAATTACTAAAAATAAAAAAAGAGATTCTGGAGAAGTGTCATTCATGGGAAGCTAAGCTATGAGACTGCTTCTGTCTGTACATTGCAGTAGTCATATGTTTTTATTTAAGAATGAGCAGATACTGTAACATAAAAAATACTTTAGCTGTGTACTGCTATTGCCAGAATTTCTGTATGTTTTATGGCTTCCCCCCAAAAAAGCTTAACACTTTCATTTACTTTAACTGACTTTAGCACCAAAATGTTTTACTTTTTGTAAGATGATCTGTTCTTGCTTTAAGTTACCTCATCTGGCTAACCTACCCCAAATGTTCATGAAGGCTTGTTGGATTGTGTATGGAATGTAATCTAAAGACATCATTACTCATTATTCATATGAGGCTAAACACAAGTTTACATATTTCTTTATTCATTCTATGCTATTGCAATTTGCTTTGACTTAAGAACATGTAGTATATAAAAGAATATAATGTTAAAAAAGGAGAGTTTCTTCTAATGGTTTCCATGCATGTCATGAGCTTAGAGTGTGGGGGTTTAAAATAAAAATCTGAAGAAATCTTTCCCTGGCCATCATCAGCTGTCAGTACTCTGTGAAATGTATTGAGTATTGGTGTTAAGACTACAGTATATTACTTTCCTTACCCACAAAACATTTATTTTTTTGAAATCTGTCTTTACCATCATTAGTTTACCATAAAGGTATTGGTAGGATTTTTCTTACACTACTGGAGGGCATATTCAGATAGTCTTTACATAAAACACACCTCAGACTACAAAATATGTTGCTAAATTTACAGACATATGAATTAATAGTTCAGTACAGGCAGGCAGGCAAATGCAAATTGCTGATCTTTTGAATAACACCATTCTCAAGGAACTAAAGAAAGAAATACATTGATCATGATATCATGAATTATTACAAGTCGTCTAGATAATTCTCCCATTATTAGTGTCACACGAGAAGCTAGAACTCAAAAAATATACTCAGAAAAAGTTGTCTTCAGCTATCACTTGCTTGTTCTTACTGAAACGAGAGCAGTGTGGAAGACAAATACCCCAGACAGTTCCAATAGTAGTAGGAGCAGCAGATCTTGTAAAAAAAATAAAAAATAAAAAAATCTACAATCGGATTTAGATGTGTTACCAATTCATATAACCCTGTACGAACTGCAGCAGGAGTCATTACTGGGCACATTGCAGGTGCTATGAAGAGCACCTCTGGCTGACATTAAAGACTGAAACAATACTAATTTCCTGAACTTTAATCGTACTTTGACTTAGGAATGGAGTGCATTCCCATCATGATATTAGAAACCCAAAAGACTTGGAGAAATTAAAAAAGAGTGAAAAGGATTGTTCAATAGCAGGGTATGCTGGTTTGGGGAGATTCTCCTTTTCCCAATGTTGTGCAACCATGGTATTGGTATATACGTTAGAGGAAGGCTGGGGTGGAGGGCAGCTTGTCCCATACAGGAAAATGTGGTTACTGCTGTTACTTTGAATGGCACCGACATCTTTTTATCTCTGAAGAACACCCAACTAATTTCTGAATGGTCACATCTTGAGTTTCACAGTAGATGCCTCTGGAAGATAAAGAGGTGTAACTACTCAACAAAGTACAATGAAATGTTGGCAGAACTGTTATTAGCAATTCATTTAGCCATAAGAATGACTTCTATCCATACAGAAATGAGATCAGCTGCCTTTAAAGTCTTATGTATGTTCAAATCTGATAATGTGATAATAAAATGCGAGAATTCATGCTGGAAAAAATCCAAGAATCACTCTGGCATTCTGAAGTGTAAATAGAGGAGCTCAAGATGCTTTGTTGATCAAAAATGTCAGAGCAGATAGAAACAACAGTAAAAACTTATCAAACTTGCAGTAAGTTACATAATCCATACCACAAGGAAGAGTTGCTATCTGACAGTATGCCAGAACTGCCATGCAACAAGGTTGTGAAAAAGATCTGTTTCAGTTTAGAGATGCCTAATATCTGATTTGTGGTGATGATGCTTCAAATTTTTCAGCTTTTACACAATGTCTAAGCCTGCATATCTTTACAGGAAATGGTCTCCCTTTTTACAGTTATATATTACTGTGGACTACATCCCTGTTTTTTCACAGAAAATAAACAGTATGCTAAGCTGCAATACTGTACATGGACCTCTGCCAAAAAATCTGCTTTGAACTATATACCAACATGTCATGTTATTGCAATAATATAAATGTATGTTCAACAAAATCAACATTTTATGCATATGAATAATTCTCTACTTTTTGCTGTAAAGTGGTATTTTATATATGTCTGTACAGTCAGTGTAGATAACAGCCTTATGTGTTGTTTTACATATAAAGATATGTGGATATCAGACATTTGCTCTTCTAACATCTGCAGATATGTGGATATCAGACATTCGCTCTTCTAACATCTGCACTTTAACTTGATAATTAGCAGACATATCACCCAACTTCTCTGAAGTCTCATGGGGACTCTGTTTAGGTTTCTCGGCATGGAACTCTTCATGCATCAACAAAGTGTGGATATTTGTCACTTTGAGAAGGTGACATGCTTAACTGAGTAGACTTAACCTCTTTTTATTCTAAATAACTTATCAAATGCTTATCTTTTATCTATACATTTGTGACCTTGACTCTGTACAAAATAAGACCTTGGTTCTTGGCATGACCAGCACTAGTATCTTCTATACTCTTCTCACATTGTTCCCATTCTTCAAAAAAAAGCCCTGTGGCTGTTTTGTCATAATATTGTTCTTTGTTTTGCTGATTTCTGTTAAGCAATTGAACAATATTATTTCATGTTCTAGAATCCTCAAAGTAATGGTAGTAAGCAGTTTGCATGTGAGCGCTCTAGTTATGAGATCCTGAGATGCTGAAATTTTATTCTTTGAAGTAGAGTATAGCAATACCACAATGTTTGCAAATAGGAATCGGATTTCCCAGTACTGATACATTTCCTAGTAAGATTCATGACTGTTGGTATAATCGTCTGTACTTGACCATTGCTCTGGGGATATCTTCAACAACGTTTATATGTCTGAACTCTCAGTCTTGAGCAAACTTGCTGAACTATAATTTATTGATCTGATATTGTTAATCCTCGTCCACTTCCTTATGTATGGGTTATGGTTCCGATATCGGAACAGAGCCGGCCATATATCAAGCTCACGCCAGCGATAAACTCTCAAGCTAAGCAATCTCTTACCCATAATCCCACTCTCCCTGTTACCTCAGATTTTGTTTGCCGCGTCGCCATCAGGTCGTGTCAGGCTGTTGCTCTTGAGCTAAGTGAAACCTTTTTTTGTCCTCTTATTTCAAAATAAGGACCTTTTCTCTCAGAAAAGTTGATTTTCTGATCTCTCTTACCTTATCACATTTAGCGACTCCCTTTTCTTTCAGTTTTCTAAAAAGTTTTTAGTCACTTTTACCCTTTTTATCTAATGTAAGGTATCAGTTGATTACCATAGTTGGTAGATAGCCTTTCCTTTCTTTCCTTCGAGTAATTTTGTGTTTTTGTATTATTGTTGGTATTTGCCTTTTCTTTAACATGACAGATAAAAAAGATAGTACTGGTTTTAAAAGATGTTATGATTGTGGACATAAACTACCTACTTCAGATGCACATTCTTTGTGTGTTTTCTGTTTAGGTGTGCCTCACTTAATGGTTGACCCACCCTGTGGGATTTGTAAGAATTTTTCCAACAGGACATTGATAGAGAGGAAAAATAAACTTTTGCTGAAAGGGTTACTAAAGTCTCCCTTTTCAGAGGCTATTTCTGGGTCGGAGGCCTCAACCCCTTCAAGATCCCATAAAAAGAAGAGATGAGGATGCTTCTAAGGCTAAATCTCTTCCTTCGTCCCCGGCTTGGGACTCTCATCAACCAAGAAAGAAAGCAAAGATTTCTGCTTCAGATCCAACTCTCTCGGATCCGACATCTTCGGTGCCTAGATCTTCGGCTTCGAAAAAGTCCTCGGCACCACCTATATCTATGGCACCAATGTCCTTTGCTGTATTGGAACTGAGGGGCTCCTCAGTTCAGACTTCTTTACCAGCACCAACCTCACAGTCGGCGCAGACCACCATTGTTTCGGAACTGACAGCTCAGTCCTTGTTTATTATTTTATCGGTTCCAACCTCGGCACCGACCTTTTCATCGGTGCAGACCATTACATTGGCATCGATGACTTCCTCAGTGCAGACACGTGTAGTGCAGTCTTTTATGCCACCATTGTTTTCGGTGCAGTCTACTGAGATGGGCACCGACCTGCCCTCATCTCTAGATAGACCTGTTTCCCCCTCAGCTGTTTCTGTGAGATCTACCAGAAGCCTCTCCCAACATGACGCATTGCGACTTGTGGATCAAGTGCTTTTGGCCAGAGGAATTCCACCTCTCAAGACCTATCCTTCTCCCTTGAAATCTATTGACGTAGCACAGTCTTCCCCCTCTATGGTTCCCTTTATGGATCTCTCTAAGGAGCCGCAGTTGTCTTCGTGGCAGAAAAATGTTGCTACGACCCAGGATTTGACTTTTCTCAGCCGTCCTGGGACTCCCAGTCAGTAGGCTGGATCACTTGGGGGAGAGGTGACTTCCCCCTTGGGCACTCACCCCTCTTCTAGTGGACCTGCCTTCCAAGTCATGGAGAAGGCCTTGGCGTCTACCGCTGATACTGTGCTTACTATCTCACCATCCTCCTCTGGACCACTATGTACACAGGTCACTTCTAGTGGACACTGGGCACAGAGGTCTCAAGATATACTCCCACAGGATACCCCCTTGGTGTTGTCTTCCCCAGCGTCTCCCTCTGTGGAAGTTCATTGGAAATCCTTGTGCAAGAGGAAGCATATGGACTCCACTGAGGAGTCTCTCACTGAAGACACAGACTTTGATAATGGGGAAGGGTCCCCTCGTTCACCTTCTGACGTATCCTTTGGTGATATCCTAGAAATCCTTAAACAGAGAGGTGAATGGCAGTCCTCTAACCCGACTTCTGAGGAGTCTGTGTTCCTGCAGGCTTTTTGCGCCTGGCCCCCTACCTCCTGGGTTACCCCACCTGCAGACAAACTGGTCCGGCTCATTGTGCAGCATGCGTGGAAGACCCCTGATACTGTTGAGGCCATTCCCCGGAGGTCAGACAAAATCTTGTCCCCCCCTGCTTCTGAACCTCATTGGTCTAAAGGTCTCCCTGTAGATGCTGTGGTGGGGGCAGCCGCAACTAAGAAAGACCTGGTAGAAGAGGAAAGCCAGACTGTCTATCCGCCCAACAAAGAGTCCAGGGCATTGGATAGGATAGGGAAGTGCACCTTTGCATCAGCGACCTTTGCTATCAGGTCCCTGAATTATATGGTCACCAGACTTCAAAGAGACCTAGTATCTGAGCTCTCTGAAACTTTGGCAGGTGCCATGTCTGATGAGGTCTGTGACAAAGTGGCCTCTCAGCTGGCCACTGTTGAATCGATTTCGAACTCCTCCATGTGCTTGGTGTCCCATGCATCAGAAGGAGTGGCTAGAGCAGCGAGTTCAGGCATTGTTTTGAGACGACATGCCTGGATGCACTTGTGTAATTTCGCAGAACCCTTCAAGGCTTCCTTTCTCAATGCTTCCATCGAGTCCTCCTCCTTGTTTGGACCCAAAGTCAAAACTACACTGGCCAGGTGTGAACAGGACGGTAAGACCCTGTCTGCCGTAGGTGTCCATTATTCTTCCCCCCAACATGCTTCCTCCAGAAACCAAAAGAGCAGGAATATGTGGTACAGAAAATCTCAGGGTCCTTTCCGTGACACACAGGCCAATTTTTCCCCTAGGGGCAGAGGGGGAAACTCACAAGGAAGATGCCCCTTTTGGGGCAGAGGGGGTTCACGTAATCATGGTTCCAGAGATTCCTTCTCTGGGCAATCCTACTAGCGCTCCTGAAGAGAGGCCCAACCCATTTCCTCTGAAAGTGGTTGGGGGACGTTTCTCTTTGTACCCTTCTGCCTGGCTAACCATTATCAACGATTCTTGGGTACAAAGGATAATAACCAGAGGTTAAAAGATTCCCTTTGAACTTTGTCCTGTCCCTCCATCAAGATTTCCCGATGTTCCACCCAGTCAAAGGGAAGAAGTAGCTCTAGAGATTACAAAGCTGATAAACAAAAGAGTCATCCAAGTAGTCCCAACAGACCAGATAGGATCCGGATTCTACTCAAGACTATTTTTGGTGCCAAAGAAAACTGGGGACTGGAGTCCAATTTTGGATCTCAGTGTGCTAAACAAATTTGTGAGTGTGCAAAAATGTCGGATGGTGACTATACAGTCTATCATTCCTCTCTTGGAAAAAGATGATTGGATGTGCTCGATAGATCTTCAGGATGCGTACTACCACATAAAGGTGGACAGACCATCAAGAAGATTCCTGTGCTTCTGTGCTGGAGCCAGTCATTACCAGTTCAGAGTACTGCCCTTTGGACTCTCTACAGCCCCCAGAGAGTTTAGAAAGTGCATGGCAGTTGTCACAGCTCACCTGCGACTTCAAGGTTTTCAGGTTTTTCCATATCTAGACAACTGGCTCCTCTCCACCCCCACCAGACACCTATTGGAGGAAGCCCTGGCATACTCTCTCAATATTATCAAAAAGTTGGGCATAACAATAAACTGGCAGAAATCCAATCTCACCCCTTCTCAGTCCACAGAATTCATAGGGGTCATTTTGGACTCAAAAACTTGCAGAGCGTCCATACTGGAACACAGAATATCAAGAATCAGACAGCAACTGTTACCAGTTCTCTCAATGGAAAAGTCCACAGCTCACTTGATCCTGCAGCTGTTGGGCTCCATGGCAGCTTGCATCACCATTGTACCCTTAGCCAGGTTTCACATGAGGCTTCTACAATGGCTACTGCTCACCCAATGGTATCCTTTTCAGCTTCCCCTTTCAGCCAAGATTCACATAACTCAGAGATGCAAACAAGATCTAAAGTGGTGGTTGAACCAGAACCCATCACAATGGTCTCCCCCCTACTCCCCTCAGCAGCCCAAGGCTTCAGTCACCACGGATGCCTCCCTGATGGGGTGGGCTATGTCAGGGTCAGACAGTCCAAGGCACATGGTCCGAAGTGGAGGCCCATCTGCATATAAATGTTTTAGAGCTGAGAGTGGTGCTTCTGGTGTTTCAGGCATTCCACCCCTTGCTGCCGTCAGGGACAATTTTGATACAATCAGACAACACGGAGGTAGTCTGGTACATCAACAAACAGGGCGGAACCAAATCCTACCCCCTCTGTCGAGAGGCCATGAGGATATGGCAATGGGCGATGGCTACCAACCACTTTCTTCTAGCAACGCACATTCCCGGGAGTTCCAACGTGATAGCAGACAGACTCAGCAGGTGCATTCTTCAACCTCACAAGTGGTCCCTGAATCGTCTCATAAAGGCGGAGATCTTCCACCGTTGGGGCCATCTGTGCTGCGACCTCTTTGCATCCCCAACCAACTTCAAATGCAGCAACTACTTTGCCTTGATTCCCCCTCTGGGACAGTCACCCAGGGATGCTCTAGTTCACGATTGGCCCTCGGGTCTTCTTTATGCCTTCCCACCTACTCCCCTCATTCCCCAGTTTCTGCAGAAAGCCCGTCGATTGAAGAGCAAAGTGATCCTTATTGCTCTATATTGGCCTCGTCAGATTTGGTTCCCCTTTCTGTGGCATCACCTGCTAGATCAACCATGGATTCTTCGTCCAACCTCGGAGTTGATCTCCCATCCGCAGAATCTGATTCACCCCAACCTGCACAGTCTGAAGCTCACAGCTTGGCTCCTCCAATTCCCTTGATTGCCAGGCAAAATTATCTTCCCTCACAAGTACGGGACATTCTTATTGCATCCCATAAGCCCTCCACTAGAATGACTTATCTAGGCAGATGGAAAAGATTTACCTGTTGGCTGAATGATAAGGAAATTGATCCCTTTTCTGCATCGGTGTCGATGGTACTCGGATATCTAACTGCCCTATTTCAGTCGGGGCTGTCAGCATCTACCATTAGAGTACATTTGGCTGGGATCTCTAATTTCCACTAGAATGTCCAAGACACCCCCCTCATGTCTCACAAGTTATGTAAAGCCTTCATAAAGGGTGTGAATCATCTGAAACCCCCTTTCAGGGAACCTATTCAACCTTGGGATTTATCTTTAGTTCTTCAAGCTCTGACATTGCCCCCTTTTGAACCAGCTGCTTCATGCGACCTCAAATATCTGTCATGGAAGACCTTGTTTTTGGTTGCTATTACTTCTGCCAGACGTAACTCTGAGCTTCAGGCCATATGTACAAAGAGTCCATACTTGATTTTGCATCCAGACAGGGTATCCTTAAGAACTAACCCTTCCTTCTTGCCAAAAGTAATTTCTGAAATGTCTATTAATCAGACCATTGAATTGCCAGTGTTTTTTCCTGATCATTCTAATGAGGGAGAGTACTGCCTACATACCCTAGACGTACACAGACAATGCCGTTTCTATTTGCAAAGGACTAAATCTTTCCGTAAATCAGACCAGTTATTCTTGGCTTTTTCTGGATCTAGATTAGGATGTGCTCTTGCTAAGGTCACATTGGCTAGATGGTTAAAAGACACTGTGACCCGTATTTATTTGGTACACAATACTTCTTTGCCAACTACCATCAAGGCTCATTCAACAAGGTCAGTGGCAACTTCTGCTGCCTTCCATGCCACACCTTCATTACATGACATCTGTGCAGCTGCAACTTGGGCCACTCCTCATACCTTTATCAATCATTACAAGTTGGACTTGGCCTCCAGGGGAAGAGCATCTTTTGGTTCTATGGTGCTCAGGAATGTCCTTCCATGAAAGCCTCCGAGGAATAGAGGTAGCTGGGGACTCTGTCCCATACGTAAGGAAGTGGACGAGGATTAACAATATCAGATAAAGAAGTTATGTCTTACCATAACGTTCCATCTGTATTGTTGATCCTCGTCCACTCATTACGACCCTCCCTCCTTCCCCCTCCTATGGCTTCTAGTGGATCTCATCATCCTTCTCTTTAAGTCATTTGACCAGAGATAGCCTCTAGCTTTTTCTGACTTGCAAACTCAATCTGAGGTAACAAGGAGAGGGGGATTATGGGTAAGAGATTACTTAGCTCGAGAGGTTATCGCTGGCGCGAGCTTGGTATATGGCCGGCTCGGTTCTGATATCGGAACCGTAACCCATACGTAATGAGTGGACGAGGATCAACAATACAGATGGAAAGTTATGATAAGACATAACTTCTTTTTCTGCAGACTATTATCCAAGTTAACAGTTTCTTCAATGCTATATTTGGTAAAAATACTTTTCAACACCGTGATCATAGAAACACTTTTAGTATCCTTCAGTTTAACTACCTCTGGAAACATACTTATGTTATGTCTCTCTGCTTTGCCAGTTTTGCCATTTTTTAGAAGTATCTTACAGGACTGTCATCATGATTCATAGGGCAGCAACAGTCCAGCAAAGGCAACACATCAACAAAGGCTTGAAATACATTCCGTCCATAAGTTGTTCTACCTGTCCATACACCCCCCCCAGCCATACACATCTGTTTGTGCCCAATACAGCACCAAAGTCAGTGTCCATTTCAGACATAGTCAGTGACATGCAAATGTGGTACAACCCTCATCAGCTACCAGTCAAGCAACGGTATAACATGACATAATACAGCAGAAAAAGACAGTGTTGCCTAGCTTATCTGCTCGTGTCCTTTTTTGGCTAGAACTCTGTCCCTGTGCATTATTATTATTCTTCCTTTTAGCCAAGCTACGTTAAGATTTCTTGAATATATTGGTAGTGGCGATAGAGGTGATTTATTTTAGTAGCATTTTACATTTATCTAGAACTGCTTCATTAAAGAAATATTTTCTAATGCCTAATTTGACATTTGCTACTTTTGTATAAAATGTATGCCCTTTCATTCTTCCATTTCTTTTCCATTTAACACCATCCGTTGTACTGACCAATAGTACTTTGTTAACATGTCAAATCCCCACTTTCTGGCCTGTTGTCAGGATGAAAAATATTCAGTTTTTTTATGTTCTCTGCAATTCAGTCCTGTTTTTGCCCTAGTAACCTTTCGCTGAAATACTTCAGTTAACTTACAGATTAATTCTGCACACAGTATTGTAGTGGGGCTCAAACAAAAGATTTATAAATATCGATTCTCTACTTTGTGAATGACTGAATAATTTCCCCTGAAATACAGGCTAACAACCTATTGGCTTTGGTAACAGTATTATTATTTTGTGTCCCGTATTTCAGCTCCATGGATACAAACTCCCTGTTGGTACTTTGCTTTCTCTGTATTTTTAAATAAACAGTATTTAGTTAATAGTATATCATGGGATTATTTAACCCTAGGTACAGTGCTTTGCAATTATCTGCATTAGCACTCTTAGGGACAGAGACACCTTGACCTTCATATTACTTTATTTAGTTAGTTAGTTGATAACTGGGTAGGCAGACTAATCTAGGGGGACCATTTTCTTCTATGACCTAGTCCCAAAGCAGTGCAAAATGAGTAATTCTGAATGAAGACATTAAAAAAAAACAGAACCTAACTCTTTGCAAGCTGTGGTAACCATAAGCTTCTCAGAGAAGGGGGTGTTGATACATGGTTATCATTGGCCTGAAGGGACTGAATGTTTTGTTACTCTAGGCTCCTAATCTTAGAGGAGTGTCCATTGGGTTTTGTAAGCTACTGAACTAAGGGGATTTAGCACATGTTGACCATAGGCCCTATGAAAAGATGATCTCAATATTGTCCCCTGAGCTAAGAAACTGAACTTGTGTCAATATAGACCCCTGAGCTAAGGGGCCTCAGCAAGTGGTCACACTTTTATTTACTTTATTTGTTAACCAGGGTAGAGCACGTAGAGCACTGATCTCCATGGACCTTTTTCAAAGTCAGCCCAGGGATGTTCCCAGGTTAAGTGACTTGCTCAAAGTCACAGAGGCAGTGGAGGCTGAGGGAATCAAACCTTGGAACTTTGGACCACAGGAAACAGCTTGTTAACAGCTCTTTAATCCTCTGCGCCAACTGCCAGACAAAGAATAATATACACCACTGAGATAAGGGGGCCTGAGCATGGGGACATAATAGGGCCCTAAAATAAGGGTTCAAGCCTAAAAGTGCAGCTGAGGAATTTAAGTTTGTTTGAGCCAACTATGCTATAGATTAAATGATACAGAAAGATATTGCTTTGATCCCAGTGTTAGAAACCAGAATGTATACTACTACAACAGTCAAATAACCCCTGCCATGATATGAGGGCAGTAACTGCGTTTGGCAGAAGGTCAGTGTGGTATGCTGGTCTGGTCTGCAGGTACAGGACAGCACACATCATTTATTTATGTATGCAACTTTGTACGTATGTATGTATTTATGCATTTATTTAATTTTAATGTTAGCACAGTGGGTCACAACAGCCCATTCTTATGATACAGAGATAAAATGATACATAGTTAGGTGGACTTTGCACATTCATATATTTTTTCCCATGTTTGTCCCCGCTGTCTGTTTGTAATTGACCCCATCATGACCATTTGGTCCTCATCGGTGGGGTGAGATACTGAAAGATCTGAGGCATCCGTTGCTTACAACTAACTATAAGTGCCTGTTTTTGTTCTTATATTGCTATTTTAATTTGTATTTGCATTTTACTGTCTGTTTGAATTATCTGAACTGTTTTTGCCACATTTTACAGTATACTGTACTAGTTCAGCTGTAGCATGGCCCAGTT
Organism: Protopterus annectens; assembly: GCF_019279795.1. Classification (NCBI taxonomy): domain Eukaryota; kingdom Metazoa; phylum Chordata; order Ceratodontiformes; family Protopteridae; genus Protopterus; species Protopterus annectens. The sequence goes on from NC_056749.1 coordinate 751,467,818, forward strand.
CCAGGTTTGCTGTTTCTGGGTCTGTTTTGTAATTTCTGAGAATAAAATTCAAGCCATCTTTGTTGGTGAAGGCCCTTCTGCACCCTTGTGGGAGGAAAGTGCTGTCTGGGTCCCATCTAATCGAGGGTGATTGGACTAGATCTCAGAGAGAGCATCCTTATTGGCTAGTTTGAGTTAAAAGGGTTATTTCTTATTTTATTTAAGCCCAGTGTTTGCACTTGTTTGCATGTAGCTCACCATCGTGCACTGCTGTGTAGCAGTGGTTACAGTTGGTGGTTATAGATGCAAAAGTTTTGCTTGTTAAATTTTCCCTTAGCACTTTGCTTGTGGTCCTCCAGAGGTTTTTCATGGCCCTGCTCTACTGTCAGGTGGAACACTAAGCCTAGCCTCAGGTGTACCAACACACATCTCACTCACTAGCAATTCCTAAGTGTGATCTCTTTTCCTGCCCATACAAATTTATCTAACACGATGGATGGACAATTTCCCATACTTTCTCTAGCCAGCTTGTTTGACATGGGCATCCTGAGGCAGTATGTCCCTAGCCATAAGCAGCATTTTACCTTCACCTAGGATGATGCCCCAATGCAAACAGAAAATGATTGCCTTCAGTAATTGGCTTGGTTTTTGGTGTCATTCTAAGGGGATCCAGTACCTGTCAGCCTGGGATGACATGATTGACAGACCTCGATGCTTTGCCAGAGATGGTCTTCATCTGTCACCTCTGAGACTCTGGCTACTGGCTATGGCTCTTGCCACCCCCATAGTGCCTTTTTAGGCAGTGTCTCAAAGACAAAATTCCCAATGTAAAAACTCCATCTAAAAACAACCTCCAAGGTTATGCTGCTAAATGCTTAACATGAAACTGCAGTCACTGGAGGCAGTCCTCATCTTGGAAGACAGACATTTGTGCAGTCACGGAGACCTGATTCAAGGCTGTGGAGAGCACTCCAGCCATACTGGGTTACACCTCCTTCCACACATTCAGACCACAAACTGAAGGCATGAAAATTAAAGGAGGTGGTGTATCAATATTCATTAAAGATAAAAACACCTCCAGATTGGTTAAACACTATGATTCCCTGGAGATACTTCAGGTACAATTAACTGTTGTTAGGACACCTATTCAAGTTATTGACAGTTACATGATCCCCTCCATGAATCAGGACACCCATTCTGCTTATTTGGATCTACTTAAGTCTGTCAAGATACATCTGAACACCATGGGTTTTGGGCAACTTTAACTACCCATCCATTAACTGGGTAAATTACTCATGCTCAAACTCACATGCCCAAAGGTTAATTGAATTTGTTAACTCAAATGCCCTGAACCAGCTGGTTGACATCCCCACAAGGGCTGCCAATATCCTGGATCTGGTGCTTACCAATATGGGGCCCACTGGGAGGTCTTCCTTGGTGAGATCTGACCATAAATCAGTCTCATTCGAAGTAACTATCACACCTGACTCCACTAGCAGCAACTAAACTAAAAGACTTATCCAAAGCAGATTATAACCTCTTACGGGATGGTATAAATAGCTTCACTGCACCTCCCCACTCAGATGGAACAGGCAACTATGCCAAGTTCTACACCAATGCCTTATACAAACAACTGTATAACTGCATTGACTTGGCCATACCTGACAACACCAAAGCAAGCTCCTCAAGGAAGAGCAAACCTGCCTGGTGGGCAACTTATTAACAGCTTTACAATAAGAGAAATTGCTGTCTAAGAGTAAGAGGGAGCGAGCCCTAAACTGGAAATGCTCCCTCCTCAGCTTAAAAAAGCAAATAAGGCTTCTTGTGAAGTCCTCCAAAGCAAACTACAAATCCAAATTAGCTTCCTCAAGTAAGGACAACTGTAAGGCATTCTTTAATTACATCCGTAACCTAAAAGGATGGGTCCAGATTTGTGCCAAACTGTAGTTAATGATTTTATTTATTTATTTATTGATTGATTGACATTTGTTTACCGGGAAAGTCCACTGGGCTAAAATGAGCCCATTTACAGTGGAGGCCTGGGGAGAAAAGCTCCAATGCACAATAATAACAAGGAAGTTACAATGTTACAAAAAAATCATTGCAATACTAAACAAAAATAGTTGATATAGAAAATGACAAAATTATCAAATTCAAACAATAATAAGAGTAACATGAAAATTAGGTTGAATTAAGCATGGTTGACAAGTTAAAAAATGGTACAGCTGAGGGTGTAACAAATATTGAGTATAAAGGAAATATAAGAAGGGGAGAAGAAAAAAATACAAGTAGACAGAATTGTCATAAGGTTATGGTTAACAGGTGGTTTGCTTAAAGTAAAGTATAAAAGATCTGGTGAAGACTGATATAATGTAAGGGATAATTCTAGTGGAAGAATGTGGAGTTATGAAGGTCAGATAGTTGAGAAAAGGCAATACTAGGTTTGGGGAAAGGGAGTTAAGTGATAGCATCTGTCTGGTAGACCAGTTGCGGATCCATGTGGAGAGCAGGTGCCTGTGTAGGGCAGTTTTGAATTTGATGGAATGCTGCTCAGAATGGATATGGGATGTGCCAGGATTTAGCGATGATCCAGGAATACAAGAGTTTGCCTGCAGATAGGTTAGGTTTATGAATTTGTAGTAGGGTTTGATTTTCTGAACATAATGGGCTAGTTGGGGAGTAAAGGGGAAAATAAGGAGCTGAGTGCAGGGTATGATATCACATATACTGAGCCTATGGATATAGCTAACCTGCTGGCTGACAGGTTCTGTGAAAACTTCACTCCCCTGTCCCTGCTACATGTACTCCATGACATCCCTACCACCTGTCCCCTACCTTGTATCTCTAAAGATGGCCACCGTTTTCCCTTGCACAAAGGTGATGCTTCCACTGACCCTGGGAACTATAGACCTAGTAGCCTGATTAGCTTTATCTGCAAGGCCATGGAGTGAATCACCATGGACCTTATCAACAAAATATATAGGTAATCTCCAAACACTTGACCCTACTCAGTTTGGATTTGTCAAAGGGAGATCATGCCTGTTAAACCTAGTGGACTTCTTTGAGACAGTTACCAAGACCCTGATGAGGGGAAATATGTGCATACAGGCTACCTAGACTAAGCTAAGGCATTTAACACTACCCTCATTCAGGCATCATTGACAAACTCACCCAGCTAGGTATCAGCCCTTACATCATTAGATGGGTCACTAACTGGCTCACTAATAGAACCCATATAGTCAAAATAGGGGAATCCACCTCCACCTCCTGTGTTCCACAGGGATCAGTCCTGGGACCTCTACTGTTTGGAATATATTTCTCCAAAGTACAAGCAAGAACTAAGGGTCTGTGGCTGACAAAGTTTCTGATGACTGCAAACTGGGAGCAGTCATAGAATCTCCAAATGATGTCAACATCCTACAAGAGGGTCTTACACAAACAAATGATTAGTGTCAAAGTCATGGCCTTAAACTCAATGCAAAAAAATGTATTATCATCCCTTTTGGTAAGAGCGATGTTCCTGCTAACTACTACGTGAACAGCAACACCTTAAGTATGCACTCAGTGGTGAGAGATCTGGGTACACAGGTTGACAGCAACCTTACCTTTGACCACCATGTCTTTCCAGTGGTAAGAAGTGCATTCTATATTACTCATCTCATAAGTAAGGGCATTGCCTCCAGAAAAAAAGAAGTTATAACCTCCCTGTACTCTTCCCTCATCAGGCGAATAATTGAGTATAACGCCGCTTTTGGTATTTACCTTTCCAAGCACCTGCAGCAATTGGAAAGACACAAAGGTTCCTCACAAGGAAAATTCAAGGTCTTCAGCATCTGTCCAATGTGGCTCATCTGAAATCATTATCACTTTATTCTGTTTCATACAGACTACTCAGAGGCAATATCTGCCTTGCATACAAGGCAATCTCTGACCCTGCTTTACTGGAAATGCTGCATATCCGTAAATGAAATGGTACATGGGTTACTCACATTAAAGACCTTAACCTAGTATGTGACCTTAATAGAACCTGCTGGAGGGACAGATTTGTCTCCCAGGGGTTACCACACCTTTGGAACAGAATCCCACTTCATGCCTTACAGAGCACCTCATTGGACATCTTCAAATGCAATCTGGATGATTGGATGGGTAACCGTAAATTCACCCTGGGGGTTCCACCTGTGACCCTCTTGGATGGGGGCAATAAGTGCTGATCGTGGAAATAAGGGTAGAACTTGGCTAGGCTTGTAAGGGCCCTAAGGCCATTAGCCTAGTAACTTCCTATGATCCCACGAGTAAGCTAGGAGGAGTTATCATTTTCACAGCAATTGGGGTGGTATGAAGTTTTTGCAGTTTTTGTCCCCAGCCCTAGCTGTACACACCTGGAAAGGTGTGAGGGTAAAGCATGCGATCATTTGTTGGCAGAGGATGTCCTTCACTTCTGCAAGGAGCATTGCCTTCAAGCAGCCCTACACTGTCCTACCCAGCATGATTGGAGATGTCCCTGGTTCCCTCAGGGAGGTTACACTGCTCACCGTGCACCTGAGTGTGCTCTATTCCAACCAGTTTCTCTCCCAGGAAAGGTGAGATGGTCACATTTCTTCACTCTTCCTCATCTCTGCCTGGGTCTTCCAGTGCTAGGCCAGCTAATTGAACCCTGGTCAACTGAGTAATGAGCAGGACTTCATTCTTCTGTGACATGAGCCAGGCTACACATTTATGTACTTAATACATCTAAACATTAAGATCTAGTATTAGAAGTGTAGGGTAGAAATGATACATATTGTTCTATGTTGGCATCTTTTTTTTTTTGAACTGGTCTGTCTTTGATTCTTTTTAGCCACAATGCAAGTCACAAAAGCAGGAGTAAATGCAGTACATAACATTTCAGATCTTTCAGAGCACAGGTTTTGGCTCAAAGGGTCAATAGACCGGTCAAATACACAAATAGTGAAAACAACAAAATACACCAATTGCAAAATGATGCAAACAATATATATTTGTAATTGGTAACAAAAAGGGGCTACTTGTTTTGCAGAAACAATTTATCTGTATAGAGGTACTGTTAGGGAAAGTGTGTTTACTGACCTAATGGGTAAGGATGGAGTTATGAGCAGTTGTGATTTTAAGGTTAGCACATGAGTAAGGTGGAGGGGGGCTACTACAGCATATGTTGTGGCTAAGTCCAGGGGTAGCTCCAGGAGGAGAGGGCCAGACAGTATGGCAGGATGCAGCATATCTAGGAAGGGTACCTGACATGAGGAGTTATACCCCGAGCAAATTGTCTGCATAATGTACTCAGAACTTTGTATGTCCCTACAGAGCAGGGGAAGTTTGGGCATAAAAAGTATCAGTCAGTATGCAGTTTAATAGCTGTGATTTCTGTCTTAGGATGACAGACATACATGATGTCAATACAGGCCTATAGTCCAAAAATAAAAAAAAAAGCTGAGGATAGAAATTCATTATGGGTCATCCCTCAGCACTGCCATTAGGATCTTCTGTACTAGATAACACTTCACCCACTCCTGAATATGGTGTTGCATTCTGCAGTCTTTGAAAATGTTTATTTATTTCCTTTTGTTTACAGGGATGGTCTGACTGGGCACTGAGACACATTTTAGTGGCAGCTCAGGAATAAAAGCTCCATTAAAATTATAAAAATTGCAAAAAATTTACAGAGAAAAAAATTTCAGTTTTGAAATGGGGTTTTCGAATCATACAATGGGCAGTGCAATCAAGACAGAGGTTAATGCAATTTGATTTCTGTAGGAGTGTTGCACAATAGTAAAGAGGTTTGAATTTACATGAACAGCAACATGCACATTTCATTTACATTGTAGTGATGAAAAGCAGTATATAGTTATAAATGTAGATAGGATTTATTTACATTACTTATAGGATAAGAGAGGAGAGTTGGAGAGTAAGAGGTTGGTGATAATCTAGAGATCTGAACAAGGGGGAGAAAGAGATAAAGTTAGTCAGAGTGTAAACAAGAATAGAGCCAGAAGGACTCTAGGTGCTGTTTTATGTTGTGCTTAAAGCTAGATGCACATCTCTCCTGTTTTAGTGGGATAGACAAGGGGTTCCACTGTCTGGTGACATAGGATGGATATAGTGAGTCTCCAGCTGTATTACGGGTTTTGGAAGCTATTAATAGGCTCTGATTACCTGAGTGAAGGCAACATGGTGAGGAGAAGTGCTTGATAATGGTTTGTAGAGAAGGACATGTCTGTAGTTTGTGCATTATTGTATGGGCAATCTGAAGTTGAGTGAGTGCAAGGTGATTAGGTAGTTCTAGCCAGCTGAGTTTCTTTAGTGTTAAGCAGTGGAGCATACAAGTGGATGCATTAGCCACAAATGTGGCTATTGTGTTAAAGCATGTCTCTAATTTATTTAATAGGGTGGCTTGAATGTTGGTTAATATGGGGGATGCATAGAGAAGGAAGGAGTGAAGGCATGATAATGCCAAAGATTTTCTTGAGGAGTCTGTGAAGTAGGGTTTGTTTCAGGAGAGGAAGCCCAACTTTTGGTGAGTTTTCTTGATGGCCTGGGTGACATGCAGGTCAAATTTTAGGTTGTCTATTTTAACTCCTAGTAGCTAAGAATTTGATATAGTTTCTATGCTGATGTTGTTTGTTGAAGTAATATTAAAGGGTGTGTAGGTTGTTGAAAGAGATCTGAGTGTGAAAAGCATTATTTTTTTTTTGTAATTTCTCCAAATCTCTTGGGTTTCTAATACTATGACGGGAATGGACCCCATTCCTAAGTCAAAGTATGATTAAAGTTCATGAAATTAGTATTGTTTCACTCTTTGATGTCAACCAAAAGTGCTCTTTGCAACACCTTCAATGTGCCCAGTAACGACTCCTTCTGCAATTCGTATGGAGTTACATGTATTGGTAGCATATTTAAATAGGATTGTAGACTCTTTTTTTATAAGACCCATTGCTCCTACTACTATTGGAACTGTCTGGGTATCTTTCTTCCACATTGCTCTCATTTCTGCTTGCAAATCCTGATATGTTTTGACTTTGTCTCTCTTTATGCAGGACACTGTAGTCACTGGGTGTGGTGATTTAAATGATCAATGCTACTTTTGTGTTCTTTTCTTGGACCACTATATCCAGTTTTCTAGCATCTATCTTTTGAATTGTTGGCAATGGCTGATCCCATGTGATGCAGACTTCATCATTTTCTATGATGCTTTGTGGCTTATGTTTTCCATGTTTTTCAGCTACTTCAATACCATAATGTTTGCACAATCCCCAGTGCAGCAATCTTGCCACATTATTATACCTTTCAGTATACAGTCCTATGTCGTAGCCAACAATGAGGTGTGCAACTATTTCCTATTCTGTTTTACAAAACCTCCATTTGTCTGTTTCTCCCACATGTTCAATGGACTTTGTAAACCAACGTGTCTGTAGCCCACTATCTTGTGCCACCAATATTAACCTTTTATCTCTTGGTTTGAATTCACCTCTCCTTGACCATTCCTGATCAACATGAAGTTCTTCCAAAAGTTTTCTATACTTGCAATTATGTTTATGCATTTTCCAAATTTCTTGCCTTTTCATCTGGCCCTTAACCTTATATTATTTTTTTTTGTTTTTTGACACATTCAGTTGCTGCCTGTTTTTTATCCACTTGTGGTTTGATTTCCATTCCTGCTTAATGCTGATATGCTTCTGCTAGCCTAAGCAGGGAAGTCATCTTAGATTTATTCTCCTCATGTTTCAAAACTTTTACTACATTTGGGTCTTATGAGGTCAGCAGATATGTGTGGAGTACCACTACTGCAGAGCTGTACATGTAATCAATTTCAAGGAGGCCCATCCCTCCTTTGGAACAAGGAATATATAATCTTGGTATGCACTGATTTTTATAAATAATTTGGTGACCATAAAGCATCCTTCTTGTTTTCCTATCTAATTATCCAACACCTTTTGGGGCCAATCAATCACTACCAAAACTGTAAGTTAGGACAGGAAGAGCAAATTGGTTTATAGCTTGGATTTTGTTCCTAGAGGTCAACTCTGTTTTCAGGATTAATTTAAGTCTTCTAATGTACTCCTTACTAAGTTTTATTCACATTTGTTCATGTTTTATTGTTGATCCTTTTGATCATTGATTTTTTTTTCAAATCTAGGTGCTTAGGATTTCCCTCTCTCTTCCCCCCTTGGCTTACCTGGTTTGACTCACAGTTTGAACTCTACATTTACCTACACTAACATACTGCAGCTCCTGCATAATGGTGTCTACAGGATTGCAATTGGCCACCACAGTCTCTAACAACAAAAACTGTTTTTCTCCCAACAATTAATCAGAGTAGGTTACACATATAAAAAACAAAACTTTAACTAAACTCAAACTAAGAAAACAAAAATACCAGCGGCAAGGTAAAATCACATAGACCGTTTATTGTTAGCGCTTTTGTACAAATATTCCAATGTACTTCTTCAGACAATATTACCCAGTAAAACCATGATTTAAATAATCAAACCAATTAATTAAATTAATTATCGCAAGACCATCCAACTTAATTAAAGGAATAGTCCCCACTTTCTACCAAAACTTAAACATATAAATTTAAAATCACTCAATGTATAATATCTGATATCAAATCATTTCATACTGTTCATATGTATGCAGTGCTTAACAATAAATATTAAATATTAAACTTATATAATCTACCGCAATGCTTACTAATAAATATTATTTTTAATTTTAAAAGCTTTTATAACAACGACTAGACATTAAGCCATCTATATATACTTAACCAAATTACTACCTATCTTGCGATAATTAATTTAATTGGTTTGATTATTTAAATTATGGTTTTACTGGGTAATATTGTCTGAAGAAGTACATTGGAATATTTGTACGAAAGCGCTAACAATAAACGGTCTGCGAAACATATAAAAAACATTTGTTAAGCTTTCTCTTACAGTGCTGTGTAACTAAGCGAGTCACTATTTTGGTCAGCCATAGGGCTCTTTTCTACTTGAGTATTTGCCTCCATCCTCTGTAACTAAAGTACACTGACTCTTACATTTGTCTCTCTCACCCTAATTTTTACAGGTATAGCTTGTACCTTTCTGGCTTTCTACACTCAGACATAAATTCCTGTTTGAAAGTTTTACTTACTTGTATGACATTTAAACAAGTAACCCTTGTAAAAATCCTCAAAATTGTATACTGTTGGTCTGTCTTTCCTGTTAAACATAAGTAACATTAAAGTGCTGAGTGCAGGTTTTATGCCCTTACATTAAACTTACCTCTGGTGTGGTGTCTTGAGTCAGTCAAGGTCTCCCTCTAACCACTCCTACTGCCTTCTCTGCCTTCTCTTTTTCCTCACCTCCCTCTTTCTTCAAACAGGTTAAACTGCTACAACTTAGTACAGGCATTGGTTCAACCACGCTTCGCTTGCCCTTGCTTCGCTCAGGCTCGCTTTCCACCCCACCCTGCCCCCAAATTCCACCCACCCCTGGTGCTGCTAAATTTATTAGTACTAGACCACACCCCACTTTTTTAAACCAATCTGTAACTCAGTAACAAGGAAAGTACCCTAGACTGGATACTCATCAATGCCCATCTTCAATCCTATAAATCAGGCACTTTGCCTGATGACCTAAGTGACCACTGTCTCACCTATGTAATTAAGCTCAAAGTAGACTGCTCCTACCAACCCACCTATAGAACATTAAGAAACAACAAGAATTTTATTCTCACCAAGTTTCACAATGAACTTAAGGCATGCAACTGGTCAGTACTAAAAAGTCTCCCCCTAGATGAAGCAGTAGCATACTTTAACACTACATTCCTTGCTATTCTTAACTCCCATTGCTCCCAGCCGCTCTATTAGAACCAAAGTCAATATTGCACCATGGCTATCTAAAGATAACAATACCAAAATTTCACTCAGAAACAAAGCATGGGCCACCTACCGAAAAACAAAAGCCTCACTTGATCAACTAAGATTCAGACAGCTAAGGAATTACACAAAAAAATCCTTAATGTTACACAAAATGAACAACTACTACCATATACTGCAAAAACACCAAAACAAACATCAAAAGTTCTGGGCAGGAATAAACAAACTACTCCACCCAGGCCAAACCGTCACTCCATCCCCCTCAGCTTCCCAACAAACATCCCCAGCAGACATTGTTAATAACTTCAACAGCTTCTTCACAGAAACTATCCAGTCTCTAGCCAGCCAGCTCTCTCCCAATGGTTGCAATTCTAATGCAGCCACACTCAGTACCCAAACATACTTCACCTTCCAACCTGTTCCTACTCAACTTATTCATGCCGTATTTAAGAAACTAAGACCCACCACCCTGGCTGCTGACCTCCTCCCAGCAGACTATCTGCAAAAGGCTGCTGATACCGTAGCATACCCCATCTCAATCTTGATCAACAGAGCTGTATCTGAAGCTACTGTACCTGCTATATGGAAAATCTCCCATGTCATAACTCTCCATAAAGGAAGCAGTTCCACTGAACTGTCAAACTTTAGACCCATAGCTATTCTGTCACCTCTAGCTAAAATTCTGGAGAAGTGTGTACACATACAGCTCATGCACTACCTCACACAGAACAAGCTGTTGTCCAACTTTCAGCATGGCTTTAAGCCACATCACAGTACTACTTCTGCCCTCCTCTCTTTCTCTAACGTCATTAACCACAACCGCAATAGTAACAAACTATCCACAGCACTCTTTCTAGATCTATCCAAGGCTTTTGACATGGTTTACCACAAAATGCTTATAAATACCTTGAAGGCCTTCTCCTTAAACAACCATGCACTCCAATGCTTTCAATCCTACCTGCAGGGCAGGCAACAGGCAGTCCTGTGGCAGGACAAGCTATCATCTCGCCTACCCATCACATTAGGAGTCCCCCAGAGCTCGATACTAGGACCCCTTCTTTTCTCCATCTTTATCAACGATTTTCATTCAGTCATCCAAGATGCTACCTGCATTCAATATGCGGATGACTCCACCTTGATTTGTTCTGACACCTCACCAGCTACTCTGTTCACATTAACCAAAAATACCTTCAATACAGTGGAAACATGGCTCTGCAATCAACATCTAATCCTAAACCCCAACAAAACTAAGCTGCTCCTCTTCTCCCCCACACGCAGAACCCCTCTGCCATCCTTCAACACAACTGCTAACAATGGCACTATCATCTCCCCAGAAGCCCAAACTAAACTACTGGATGTAATAGTTGATAACCTGAAGTTTGATGCACATATCAATCAAACTATCAAAACCATTAATAAAAAACTTGGCCCTCTTTACAGAATCAAACCTTTCCTTACCCCACTTGCTAGAACTGCAATTGCCCGTTCCCATCTGCTATCAACTCTCCTCTATGCCTCACCTCTATTCTCCAACATAAACAAAATAGATCTTAATAAACTATCATCCTGCTATAACCACATTGCCAGATTTGCTACTGGCACAGCCTACCGGACACACCACTGTCACAACCTAAATCACCTAGGATGGCTTGAACTGCCTAGCCTATTGCAGTTCAACCAGCTAATAGTGGCACATAAAGTCCTTTACCAACCAGAAAATATATCTGCACTAAAAAATATTAACAGCCCCTATACCAGCACCCAGCCACTGAGATCATCCACTAGACTCCTAGTTCAAACATACAAATCCAACTACTCAGCTGGGGACTCTCTGTTTGCCAATTCTGTTGGAAATACATGAACAGACTCCCAGCTGACTTGACCCTAGAACCCTCTCTAACTCGATTCTAAAACAAACTCAAGAAATACTTCAAAACTCATTGGTTATGTCCTTGCACTAAGCCCGACTAGTGACCTCTCTATTAATTGGGTGCCTTACCTTCAACTACTAACTTTTTTCTACACCATTTCAGGAAGGGTAAATTGTATAACTGCTGCTCAATGTGTCTTAAACCTGCATGTAATGTTGTGTATGTATAACTTTGAAAATAATGTTATGTTTTGTAAAGCGTTTTATAATAAATTAGTACTATATGTACTAAGTGCCGGTATTGCTTATGACTATAATCTGCTTGAAACTAGCATTTACTAAATGTTCAATGTGTATTATTATCTTGGAGCTTTTCTCCTCGGGCCTCCGCTGAAAATGGACATATATCCAGTCGGACTATCCCGGTCAACAAATGTAAAAAAAAAAAAATCCTTCATCAGTTCCTAAATATTTATATACTCCCTCTTGCTCAAGTTCTTTTATATCACATTCTAGTCCCAAACTGATGTTTTCTTGGTGCTGCAGTTTTCCTACGTTAAAGGTTGCTTTTGCACATTTATCAAGACCAAATGACATTCCTATATCATCTGAAAAAGTTTTGACAACTTGCAGTTGTGCTTTCACTTCCTCATCTGATGAGCTATACAGTTTCAAATTGTCAACAAAGAGAATATGAGAAGTCTTTGCACTTTGTTGTTTTCTAGGAGCCAAATTATAGCTATGACCTAAGCTGTTAAGTAGACAGGTTAATGGATTAAGGGCAAGGCAGAATAGCAGTGGTGACAGAGAGTCACTCCGGCATATCCCCCTTTGGATTTTTATCCCTGGAATAATAAGTTGTCCTTTATCATGGCTTAATTGCAAAGTGGTCTGCCACTGTTTCATGGTCACTGTAATGTAGTCGATCAGTGTAGGGTGTATTTTATATATTTTTATGCACTCTTTTATCCATGAATGTGGGATACTATCAAATGCTTTTTTGTAGTCAGTCCATGCCATACTTAGATTCTTCCCCTTTTTACATTTCTCCACTATGACTTTATTTAACAACAAATGATCCCTTGTTCCATATGACTTTCTTTTATTGCCCTTTTGTTCTACTGCCATAAGTGAGTTTTCTTCTAAATAACTATAAACTCTGTCGGCATCAATTCCAGTGTATAGTTTATACGACATTGGAAGACAAGTTATTAGTCTATAATTTTTAGGGTAGCTTGTAGGTTCACTCTTAAGTAGGAGCATTGTTTTTCCTGTTAGCCAGATTGGTGTCTGTTCGTGGTACGCATAAAATAATTCTTACTCGTGGCTAAATCTTCGTGCAAAGGTGTTAATACTTTTAACCAGAAGTTAGGTACTGCATCTGGGCCTGGAGTTTTCCAGTTAGTGGATTTTCTTAGCTTTGTTTCAGTCTCTCTGGTTGTTACTTCATCCCATTTCATATCCTGTACCTTTAAACTTCTTATTTTTTCTTTTACTCCATCTATCCATTTAGCATCTTTGTTATGTTCCACAGGATCTTCATAGATACTTCTCCAAAATGTATCTATTTCTTCCTTTTTAGGTGTTTTTTAGCATTTAGGATTAGCTGATGAGCCTTTAGCTGTGATTCTATGGAAGTGAAGGAGTCCTGAATCATTTGTTGAAGGAATGGAAGGGTTGAGGCTGAGCAGATGATGGTGGCATCATCAGAATATTGTACTAAGGTAGCAGGATTTACTGGCTTTCTGCAGGCTGTTTGTGAAAATATTGAAAAGTACTGGGCCTAGAATCGACCTCTGTGGGTACACCAACATAAACAAGGAGGAAGGAGGCTAGGAACCCATTCAGTTTTATGGCCTGTTGTCTGTTGGAGAGAGAGCTACACAACCAAGTAAGAGCTGAATGAGATAGTGATGGGAAAGATAGTTCATTGATTAGAAGTAGGTAGGACACTGCCTCAAATACGTTTGACAGATCCATAAACGGGGAGGATATTATGTTACCATTGTTTCTGTTGGTATTTTTGGTTTCTGAGAAACTAAGAAGAGCTGTTATAGTGCTGTGGTGGGGTTGAAATCCATGCCATGTGGGATATAGTAATTTGTCGTTCATGAGTTGGGTTAAGAGTTGGGAGTGTATGCATCATTCTAAGATTTTGGACACAGGTGAGGGAATTGCAATTGGGCTGCAGATGAAAAGGTTTATGACTGATCCACCTTTGTGAAGTGGTATTATATGTGATTTTTTCCCAGACAGTGGATTTGTAGCTTTCTGTGATACATCTATTTGAGTATTGAGATGAGGTATATGTCAGGACGTTGGCAACTATCTTAAGGTACTTGGGTGGGAGTTTCTCAGCAGCTGGTGCAGTGGTTTTCAGTTTTTCAAGGTAATATTTGATAGTTGAGGTAGGCATTTGTGAAAAGAAAAGAGAGGGGTATTGTGAGTGAGGACAGAGAGTTGGGAGGGTGGATTACATTCTAGTAGGGAGAGGACAGATTGAATGAAGTGTGCGTGTTGAAATGGGTTGCTATGGGGTCTGTGTCATTGTCATAGGAGATACAGCAGTGGTTTAACTGGCGTATAGCAGGGTTTTTATGGTTTTCTAGAATTGCTTGGGATTGTTGTGATGTTTGCCCTGAAGTGAGTAAAAGAATGCAATTTTGTCTATTTGACCTGTTGTTTACTTTGATTTTTAAGTTGTATAAAAAAATGCCACTTTTGTGGTGTCCTGCCTTTATTCTATACCTTCTAGGCTTTGTTTGTATTTAGCATGAGCTGTTTGATTTCTTTGTTTGGCCATGGAGTAGAATTACTTTTGGTTCTTTTTGTTCTTATGAAAGCTAACTCATTTAGTATATAAAGGAATGTGCTATTTAAATGGTTAACATCTTCTAGTTATAGTTTTTTAGACTTTTCCAGTTATATTGAGAGAGGTAGTTTATAAAGGTGTCTGTTAAAAAAATTACAGTCTATGTACCTGTTTTAATACTGTATGTTTGGGGGTGATTAGTTTGTTTTGTGATAAATGTGGGGAGACGGTCACTGATATTGTCTGGAAGACAGCCAAAGATGTTTATGTTGGAGTGTGAGATGGTAAGGATCCAGTCAAAAGGTGAGTGCCTGTTGCTTTTTTTTGTCGATTCAAGTGAGTGAAGTGATTACTTGAGTGAAACTGAATAGGTTAATAGAGAGGGTAAGGTAGTCAGCGTTAACGAGTAAATAGTCTATATTCACATCCCCAAGTATAATACTTTCTTTACTTACATTAGTGGAAAACCACTGAAGGATGTCTTCTAGAATGGGAATGTTGTTTCCTGGGGGGCTATATCTTCTAGAATGGGAATGTTGTTTCCTGGGGGGCTATATCTTCTAGAATGGGAATGTTGTTTCCTGGGGGGCTATATATGGCAATAATGCAAACAGTTTTATGTTTGTTCCGATTTAAGAGGGTAACAGATATTTCTGTGTTGGGATAGTTGAGGTGACTCAGTAGGTATCTGGTGATGTTTGGTGTGTTTTTAAACAATATTGCAAGCCTCCAGCTTTTTTGTGTACTCTATCATTTCTTTTTATATTGTATATTGGTGGAAGGATTTCTTCATTTTTAGTGCTTTGTAGTGCTTGGTTTTAGCCAAGTTTAAGTGATGATTAGAATGTCTGGGTTGTATGTTACAAATGTCCGAAACAACCTGAAAATGTATGATCCTTACTAGGAAAAAAATCATAATGTATATAATGTTGGAAAACTTGAACAATTCTGAAATGTTTAAGGAATTGTTGCTATATATTCTATTTTTTTATGTGTTATACAGAGGTGGCCACTGCCTGGCCTATAAGACAATACCTGATAAAGTTCTATTTGAAAGTCTGTACCTGGAATGTACCACTGTGGGAGTTAACAACCAGACTGAAGAAACGGGTACTAAAATAAGAACAGAGAAAAATGGCAGCTACATTATCAAGTGCCTTCCAGAACTATGAAATAAACATCCTGTTACAATCAGAGTAAGGCCTTTGTTAACCTCCTTCAAAAATAATCTTGGTACATGTGTGGGGAGTATACGGTATCGATACAATGTTACAGTAATCATACTTTCTTAAATTCAGTACGCTGTAAGCTTCAGAATCAAACCCATGAATATGTGAACATCTTAGAGACCTAATCTACATAAAATGTCATCAGTTATCAAAGACTTTCTGACTTTCACTTTCACTTCAGTGGTATTTATGCCTAACGTAAAACTCTGTAGGTTCTAGCCTCATGCTAGATATCTGAGCCAGCAGTGCCATAGAGAGGTATGACAGTGTAATGTCCACTGAGCAGTTGACTGAGCTCACACCATTCCTCTCATTCTGGGGTTATAGGTTATTACCAGTCTGCAGTCCAGTGGCCCACTGAGGAGCCCAGACCAAATTCCCATTTGCTCCCAAGCTTGTCTGGTTAAGGGTCACAGATTAGGTAAAGGAGGGCTAAAGGAATTAAATCCTGTACCACGGGAACTATAGCTCACAGCCTTAGCCCTCTGGTTCAACTATCAGTTACTATCCATGTGTAACTCAACACCTCACTGCACTCATAACCTTAGTTTTGTCGTTGCTGTTCTGCACCAGTTCCCTAAGCAAACCTAGTCATCCTCTCCTGGTCAGATGTTGCAAACACACATTCATAAAAATTACCCATTTTGTTTCACTGCTGAACATTATTCATGATGTTCTCACAGTCACTATTCTTTCTTCTGCTGTGACGTAACAGTAAAGCACAGGTGATGCGCTATAAGTTATGAAATTATGATGTACAGCTGTAAACTGCTCATCCTTTGACATACAGTTCCTTTAACATACTGGTCTGATTTCCTTTTGGATAGGCTAAAACACAAAGAGTTTGTCTTTAAACACTGAATAATGAAAATATTTTATCTTTGGAAATCTGTAGACTGAAATTGTTTAATTTCCAAGAAATAACATATGTTATTATTTGACACCAACAAAAGAAGTGATAGGATAGCTGTCAACATTTTTATCTGTGGTAGCAGTATATGACTTTTATAAAAGATAAACTGAGGGTGTATTTACTATGAAACTGAATGTTGGGTAATTATGGTCTTAAATGTGTTCCAAACAAAAAGAAGTTGCAGAACAGGCCTGGCAAACAACTAAGGGATTATCCAAGTAACAAGTAAAAACAATGAAAATAAAGCCGACATGCAAATTAAGACTGCAAAACGCCCTGTTCTACGCATTGCTTGTAAAGGACTTGATAGGGAAATGGCATTTGCAGTTATTTCCTGCAGGAAAAAAACATACAAACCTGAATAACAGACGTCACCTCTCTTCTGTTTTGTAGTGCATTATGATTTATTAAAAAAATGTATACATGTATGTGAACTGACTGGACCATATTGCAACTGTAGGGTAGAAATGATAATGTATTACTAGCTATCTGCCTCTTTATCTGTTATCTAACTAAATGAGCTGCTCTATCATGGATCCTTTTCAGTCACAATACAGGCCACAGGGACAAGACTGCAGTAATAAATATATTTGACTTGACTTGGATTGTGAGGTTGGAGAAAATTTGCAATTGAACTATATGAATGCCTGTACTGCTAGTTGCATGAAATGTGGAGGAGGAGAGAGTTCTGGAACTACATATGCCCAAATGGACAAATAACATAAATATGCATTGACCTCAGATTCTCTAGAGCTGAAGGGACATGGGTTTGCCAGATTGTGTGCAGGCTGTATATAAGATGTTGAACCCCTGTCTGTCTAGTTAATGAATCATATCAGAAATAGCATCTTCTCTGCACTTTACTTGTGCTTTAATTTGCATTTTAAGTCACTGTTGAACTTCACATATTTTATTTAATTTTTTAAAAAAATTTAATTGCACATATATCTTTTTTTTTTTTTTTTACTACCACTTAACTATGCAATTGTTATTTTAATGTGGTACATGAAGTCTTCTGTTCCTTGCCCTAACCTTCACTCCAGACTCACAGCTGCAGTCTTTGTACATCTCCAGGATCTATATGAAAAATGCCATCTTAATTCAGTATGTCTCTTGTTATAACTCACACTTTTTAACATATGCGTCTGTCTCACTGGCTGTAGGCTAAGGCCTCCTCAATGTCAACCTGCTGTTATTAATTGTAGGACTTTTAAACTGTCCAGATTGCTGAGAGCCACATGTTAGTTACTATATATATTTAGTATTGGGGTGTAGAGGTACAGGGGACAAAGTCCACTTATACAAAAAAGGTTAAAACAGTAAGTTTTGAAATTCATTATTTTCCATGTCTGAATAGCAGTTTAGTATTCAAAGTGCTGGGAATTGTACTTCACATTGATGGTATGAACCCTTACCAAGCAGTGCACTGCACTGTACTCAGAGTTTGGCATGTGGGAACATCCAGAAATCATCCAGTGTTACAGGTCCTGCCTTAGCTGCCTGAGAGCTTGGTAGATGCCTTAGGAAGGGGTTTGGGTATACAGCCCCTTAATCAGACCTTTATGACAGCTGTGAACACTCTCAACATTTGCTACTACTGTCTACTTTGGTAAGCAGAATGTAGGTGGGGGTTTGGGTAGGATAAAGATCCTAAGGATCGACAGGGGCATACAGAATTGAACAGTCAAGTTGGAGGGTGACTAAGAAAAAAAGTATGGGGTGAAAATACTGAAATATGCTATAGTTTTGAGCTTATCTCCCCCATATTAAAGGCTGGTTTGCAGCATTTCACCATATATCATCAGAATCAGAAACAGAAACATTATTATTCAAGTCTATGAAAGAAGATGATGTCATCAAGCCATAGGTAAAGGTCTTGTTTTTTTAATACAAATTTATTTAACAGATAAGAAAAATATTTCTTCCTTGTGATTGAGAGGTAATTAAAAATAATGGATACATTTTTAGGCTGGGATTTATGGATAGTTTTCTAGTATGCAAAGCCACTCAGTGAAGCCTGCATACCAGACAAGCTGTCTGAGTCATAAAGCTCCCTGTTTTACTTTGTAGTGAGAGTTTTCATGCTCTGTATAGATGTGGTTGTTGCAGCCTGGTCCATAACATAGGCAGTGTGCTGCCCATTTAGGGTGCTTTCATAGTATGGAAGTCCTACACTCTTTACAAAGTAATTTACCCAGAGCAGCAATGTAGAAAACATGTTAAGTATAGGCTGCAAGAAAAGTGCAAGCACCTGTACATATCAGTGGGGGACGCAGGGTAGCTAAACTTCACCCTGTATAGATTACTGATCCAGGTAAGTAGTAGTACGTGTGTGTATGGGAGTGTGTGCTTGTTTGTCTCCATGTGTGTGTGGGGGGAGGGAGGAATAAGGACATAAGTGTCTGTGTATAAATAACTAGAGTGAGTGTGTGCGTGAGTGTGTGTGTGTGTGTGTGTGTGTGTGTGTGTGTGTGTGTGTGTGTGTGTGCGCATGTGTGTGCGAGAGTGTATGTGTGTGTGCGCATGTGAGCGAGTGCGCGCATGCGTGTGTGTGTGTGTGTGTGTGTGTGTGTGTGTGTGTGTGTGTGTGTGTATACTTTTGTAAGTTATGTTCCAGTTCCACTGGGACTGAGATCAAAGTCCTTTGCCAGCTCTTACCAGCATGAAACATGACTTTCTGGCTAAAAGATCATCCATTGTAAAGGTACGGAATTCCACACATCAGCCAACACAGCCAAGCCTGTGTAAGACATACCCATTAATGAAATGCAGGTTTGGAGCAGGAATCCAGGGATTGCTGGTACAGAACTACATTTCAGCAAGCTAAGTGTTGACTGGATATGTGGATTAGTCATTATAAACATATGTTAGTCCTTCATGCTTTCTGTACTAACTAAATCCCCCTCTTGGCACCATAAATACTTAGATAACTTAGTCCAATACTTGAATCAGACAAAGTACCAGACTGAGTAGAAAATTACCATCTTAGGTGTGTTTTGAATTGAAATAATTCTGTTACTTGTCGACTGATATTCAGTGAATTCTTGCATTCGTTTTTCTCTTGTAATTCATTTTGCCTGACCTGTTATCAAGTACAAGATAAAAACAATATCTAAAGGCACTGGCATATTGCTAGGTTTAAAAGGTCCCTTTAGAGAATGGGCTCTCAAACTACTTGTTTTGTGGCCGCTTCTCCAGTGAAATATTTCAGCAAGTTAAGACCCCTGTCAGCCTGTTGGAGAAGGGGGTGGGGCTTCTGACTACCAAATGATGACCAGATATCAAAAGATCTACCCCAGGTTAGAAGGTCAGCTGAGGAGAGTGGTAATGATTGCCATTAGGTAAGTCACCCATAGTAGGAAAGAGTTTGCATGGGAGTTTGGAATTGCATGGCCAACATCTCAGATATCAGAGAAGGTGATGCTATTTTTGGATGCTTCAGTGACATGCACATATCTGCAAATCAGCAATAAATGGGTATATATATATATATATATATATATATATATATATATATATATTAATAAATAAATTATGTAACCAATGGCCATTTATTTTTGGTTCTCCGTTGTCTCAATTGTCAGGGGGGCAGTAGGCTATTGGAGAGGTACTTTGCTGCCTTAAGCCATTTTTTTGTATGAATGTCTGTAACAACTTTCAGGGAAGTTTCTCCTCCATTCTGTTCACACTTTATACCAGTCATTAGGAATGATGTAGCAGTGATCTGAGATTGTATAGAATAAATGGAAATGATTGAATCATGCAGTAGTAAAATAAGAACTGAAAGCACTAACCCAGGATGATGACAAATGCAAGAAGGAAAAGAACAGTTAAGACAACAATGATTAGAAAAAAAAACATTAATGTCAGTTACTTATGTGAATCAGGTTCCTATTACATGATGGAAGTAATAAAACTACGAACATCACAAGATTGAAGTTGTATGTTCAACAACGGACAGTAAGTAACTGTCGTAAGCAGGGGGGCAAGGCCCCCTGCACCCCCCCACTCTTTAAATATACCAACTCCGAGATCACACTACAGTGCAGAAAGGGAACGGTTATTGAGCTGTTTTTTTTTTTTTTTTTAATTCAAATTGCTGAAACTTCGAACATTTGTGTTCAATTTTTTCAGGTTCTAAGTTTCAGGAATTCGATAACGCAATAGGAATCCATGTGAATCATGCTTGTCTCATAAGGAAATCATAATGCACAAAATATAAGGAAACATAGCTTTCAGTAAAATGTAAAAGAAAAAAAAACTAAAATTAAAAATTAATACTTACCTTTTGTGTTTTGAGCCTTGAATCTGAATTCTGGAACTTGTACCAAACAGATTTGAGGATTGAGGCGAAAGGTGTCACTCCAATGCCTGCACCAACCAGGACACTTGTCTCATACTTAAATACATCTTCACTGGCTGTACCAAAGGGGCCATCTACACAGAGCCTAGAGTGAGAGAGCAAAAAGAGATGAGAGTGTAAGTGAGGGAAAAAGAGTGACGGGTGGAAGGAGATGGAGGAAGGATAGAGAAAATTGGGTTAAGAGAGTAACAGTGTAAGAAAGAAAAACAGAGAATGGAGAGAGCGAGAGGGAGGGAGACAGGCAGAGAGAGAGAGAGAAAGGATGATAGTGACATTGAGGTATTGGGAGACTGTAGCAAGCACTGGGGGGGGGGGAGAAGTGTATAGACACAATGCAGAGGATTAGAAGGAAAGAGAAAGAGAATGACAGAGAAACAAATGGACAATGTTAGAGGACAATGAGAGAAAATTAAACAGAGAATGGTGGAACAGATGATGTGATAAGAAAGAGGAGAAGGGGAGAAAAAGGGGTATAGAATATGACAGGAAATACATGGAAATGCAGGAGATGGGAGAAAAAAGAAAGGTAGTTAAAAAGAGCGTGGATAACAGAAGGGGAAAAGATAAACAGTGAAATGGAGAGAGTGGGGGAGAAAGAGAACAATAGAATAAGCTGAAAAAAATCATGAAACAAATTAGTATTTTCCATAAAAAGATTGTTTAACAATGTAGAAGTCTTGATACTAACTGGCACAAAGACTTAAATAGAAACCTCCTCTCTGTGACACAGGTAATCCTGGTTTAATGGCTTGGGTGCTAGAGGACCAATTGGAGGGGGGTGGGGGTTCAAGTAAAGCAGTTAAAACATCTGTTGTAATTCCTTAAACAGGAAACGGAGAGAGGAGAACTGAGAAAAAAGGAAAATTACCAGTCATTTCTCCAGTCATTCTTTTGACACCTAAAAAGGGCTTTCTCTAAATTCCTGCAGTTTGGGATTCTCTCCCATATCACATCAGAACAACTCTACCTTTTCAGACGTTCTGTACGTCACCAGTTTACTAACTTTTCCTAGTGCAAATGCTTTGTCGTTGCCTAACCCTGCTCTTACTCACTACCATTTCTTTTTTTCTTTTTTTTTTTTGGTTCCTGGTGCCCATTCTCTCAACTTCTAGCCATGCTCTACTTGTCTTTCTCTGAAACATTTTTCTTTCATTTCTAGTTAAGAAAATTATAGCAAAGTAGTAAAAACTGCTTTGTAATCTCAGATTGCTGCTACTTATACAGTATACATTGTTTTGGTATACATCCTACAATTTTGTAAATACTTGCCCCTGTTTTGTAATTATTTATCATTAAAGTTGTTTAATGTATTACACTTTTGGTCCAAGTCATAGTATCCTCAAACCAGTTTGTTTATCTGGTTAACAAAGTTAAATGGATGGGTGAATAAAATAAACATGGTACATAACTTAAGGATGACATGTTTCAGCAAGAGAAGCAATCACAAGACCACTTGTAAGCGTGGTCACCGTGCAGCTCAGGTGAGAAAAAGACATTGGGATGAAATCAGAGACTGTAGAGTCATCCCTAGTGAAACAATCAGCCCCCAGCATAAGCCACTGGAGGCCACAGTCTGCTGCAGACAGTGGTCAAAGAAGGATCTAAGTCCAATACAGACTGGGCTGAAGACCTGGAAGTTGACAAAGCAAAAACTCAGGTGTTTAAGAAAATACTCGGGGTTCTAGCACCTCATGAAGAAGAAAAACTAGATGGAGTCAAAGAAAAATGGAAGCATTTCAAAACAGTATTTGTGAAGATGATAGAACAGATATGTGGTGGAGCCAGGTGTGGAAGTAAGGTACATAAGAAAAGAAGGCTGTATAATAATAAAATTCAGTAAGTTATCAGAAGAAAGAAGGAGTGCAGAAAAAGTGTGAGATATAAAGATGGATCATTGAAGCAGGGAATAGTGGCTAGCTAATAGAACAGTTTGAATAACAAAGACAAAGGCATTAGAGAAAGCAACTTAGCAGATAATACAAAGAAGCTCTAACAGGTTGCAGTACAATGACAGAAAGATAGAGGAGATAGTTGGCAGATGCCTTTCATAAGGGATGCCAGAACACCTGTCAACCACTTGATTTCAAAATAATAGCAGGGAACAAAAATATCATAGCTCTTGCATATGTATAAATACATGTCCCTGATGGCTGGGGTGCAAATGTGTAAATTTGCCTTCTTGGCTAGTACAACCTATAAAATTAGGACTCTTCTGGTGCTAAAAGCATATATATGTTAGAAATATGGTCCTTCAGGAAGAACTACAAAGATAACATAAAATAAACAACATACATCTATTGTTAGCAGTAGTAATCAAGTGGCAATACTTAATTTCCCCACAATATGTACTAAAATGTTGGTCTTATGTTTTACTTATTTAATTTTTACTCCCTTATCATATTTTAATGGCAAGCATCTACTGCAGAAAATGTATCATGACCACAATACTTTCAGTAACTCCAGCTCCGTTACAGATCTGTGATCAACATGAGATTGTCACGCAAAAGTGTACACAGAAATGTTTGACAAGTAATGCAGGCTTCAAAATTCAAAACATGCTAAAATATTATTAGAACCCAGAAGATACCCTGGTTATATATATATAGGGTAACTTTGAGATTTCTACACCTCATAGCAAACAAAAGTCTCTGCAATATATATATATATATATATATATATATATATATATATATATATATATATATATAAATAAATACACACAAGAATATATATATATATATATATATATATATATATATATATATATATATAAATAAATACACACAAGAATATATATATATATATATATATATATACACACACACACACAAAGTGTATCTTTTTACAGAAATAACATAAATCTCACATTAGTGGCCACACTTGAAAGTGTCAAACACTAACATGCTGTACTTCAGGCTGGCAATAAGAATAGCTAAAATGAACGCAAACAATGCCAACTTTTCATCGACCATCTTCATTGGTAAAACTGAGGAAACACTAGAAGAAATAACTTATGTGCTGGTTAATCTGTGTATCTCAGCAGAAAAATAAGTGATGGGCAGAGGCATGAAAGAAAAGCTAGGTTAATGAGATGGCAATAAATGTGAAAAGAGGACAAGGGACAACATTTTTGAACATTTCTGATGACAGAAGATAGATTACACCCAAACAAAAATAATTTTTAGTTATGATCCCTGATAACTATTAGCTAGGTGAATGTTGCAACAAGTCAGCAAAAATCAAAATTCAGCTCAAACTTTACCCCTCTCTCCCTTCTGTCTATCCGTTAAGATATACCTGAAACTGATTCACCTAGAGCTATCACAGCAAGTCCTGAAAGCACTATCAAAAGTTAAAAACACTGCACCAATGGGTCCTGACAGTATCCTTGGCTGCATCTTAAATAGCATGAAGCACGATTTAGCTATCTCCCTAGAGATCATAGGTTCATAAATGTTTACTATGCTAACTGTGAAGCCTGCCAGCCTAGATAGATAGAATTTTGTAGATAATTCTATGTCATTTGTAAATATTAATATAATCCACTGGCTTTGTTTACAAATGTAAAGAGAACTATATGTTATGATTAAACTATAGGGTGTACTGAGCTTTAAAAATGTAACCACAGTGCACTCTGCTGGAAGAAAACTGATAAGTCAAGCATTTTATGACTGATCTCCATCTCAGAGACAGGATGTCTGGACTAAGTAATTCTTTTTATTGTCTTAGGACAAGAGTTAATTACTAGATTTTACATGTAACATTTCTTTTATTGCTGTGGCTTCCTGCAGGTGCAGATTTAAAAAAGAAATGTAAATGATGGGTTCCTGTTAGCCTGGGAAAACAAATCAGAACTGTTAAGAATGATATAATCTGAAATGACTCAGCTGTACTGTGTTATCAGTTTATGACTTTCTCAGAGAGGAAGAGAGAGTATTTTTGAACTTTGTCTGAAGAACATCCACTCACCGGCACTTGCTTGCTCTGTAAGTAGGACATTTATTTAGAACAGTGATTTCTCTTAGAGACAGATAGAAATAGCCAGATTAGTCTGTCTGTTTTCTATATTTATGTCAGACTATTCTACAGTATTATTTTAAAGCATTTTCCGGTGATCTCTGAACTCTGTAATGTCATTGTGTTGAAATAATAAGTATTGTCTTGTGTTTTTATTATTTATTATTAAATATTTTTAAACTTTTCAACTGTGGCTGTTTTGTGTAGAGATAATTTAAGCTCTAGAGTACTTGCATGTATTTGGTGATACTGTACAAAGCCACTCCAATAGGCTTGCTGTTCGTCACACTTACAAATTGGATGATAATATTGCACAGTAAAATTGGGCACCCTTTGGTAAGGGCCTTATTACTAGCTGATAAGAGTAGTTGGTGGCAGTGATTACTACCTTATAAACTGGCAGGAGGGGGCATAGCTGGAGAACCTGTGCCAGCCTTACCCAGGAGTGTCTGTGTGTTTGTATATAAACCAAATCTCAAAGTGTGTGTGTGTGTGTGTGTGTGTGTGTGTGTGTGTGTGTGTGTGTGTGTCAGCTACTTGGGCAGGAATATGAAGCACTGGTTGGACAGAGAGGGTACTGGAGGTTTTGGCTTGACTACTCGGCTGAGATCTGAGCTCTGTAGCTGTGCCAGTGGGGAGTCTTACTGGGGATCTGGAAAGAAAGAGAGAAACCAGCCCCAGACTGACTGTGATCTCTGTGTATTCTTAAGGGAAATTGTACTTTATTGTGTGTGTACTTGTTATCTTTCCCAATGTGTGTACCCCTCACTGGTGATAGTAGTGAGGATTGAGGCTCCTTGATTACTGGGCCAGTGCATGGGCGTCACATATTAATTGGTTTGGCAGTGGTGGGATATCCACATCAAATATTAATTGTTTGATAGTGGTGAGTTAGCCACATCACATACTAATTGGCTTGTAGTGGTGTGGATAGTGAATTCCTGTAGCTTGTGTACAGTGATCACTGAAGGTGTTTTTGTACTTTAAATCAGCCACACAGTGAATATTCAGAGTTCAGATCACAATTGTTTTATTTCTTTTGTTAGCTTAGTTAGTCAGGGAGAGCAAGCAAGCATGTCAGAAGAGTATGGCAAGCTAACAGGGAGCCATTTGGCTGAGATGTGCCAGGGTAAAGGACTGGTGCATGGAAACCTGACTAAGGCAGACATGATTGCAGCTTTGGTCACAGCTGCATCAGAAAACAGCAATCAGGAGGATGATCAGACTGGCCGTGGAGATGTACAACACTTAGTGAATGGACAGCTCAACTTTTCTGCAGAGGACTTAAAAATCCATCTGGCGCTAAATAGACTTGAGTTGGAGGCCAGGCGTTTGGAAATGGAAGGTGTAAAGAATGAGAGGCAGAGTCAGCACAAAAAGGAGATGCTGACTCTTCGCCAGAGTCATGGAGGTAATTAGGAAGGGAGTAACTGGACCCCAGAAGCACAAAAGGTCAATAAATTTCTTTTGCAGTTTACAGAGGGGGATAATTTTGATAGTTTCATTCATATGTTTGAGAGGGTATGTAAACAGTATGAGGTTGACCAATGGCTCTTGGTATGGTTCCTGATCCTCGTAATCCATGGTAAAGCTGTAAAATAACTTTTCAAATTGCCTGACATTGACTGTTTTAACTATAACGCTGTAAAGATTTGTTTTTTTAGAGTTTTTTAAGCTAACACCTGAAACTTATAGGAAAAAGCTTTGTGAGCATAGATGCAAGGCAAATGAAAGTGTGTGTGAATATGTTGCTGAACTGAGCACGTATTTTCATAGGTGGGTGAGTGGATGTCAAGTCACCACATTTGAAGGGCTGACAGACATTTTGGTGAGGGAACAAGCCCTTAGCACTTTGCCTGAGGACATGAGGATCTGGTTAGCTGATAGACAGTGTGCTACTTCAGATGAGTTGGGGAAGAAGGGAGACCTATACCTAGCAAACAGGGCATCCATGCACAGGAAAGGGACCCCCAGTACTACTCATGGGTCTAAAGGAACCCATGGTGGGCAGACCAGATTGCCCCAACAGAGTCTGACAGTAGCAGGAGAAGCCACTAGTCAAGTTACACATCTAGGACCTAGGGTTAAATGTTTTGAATGCAACCAGTGGGACCATGTGGCATATACACGCATGTGGGTCTGGTAGCCTGGGGGAAACCCAGTCAGACCCCATACTTGCAGCCAGGACTGGTGATGTGGTTACTTCAGGGAGGGAGCTACCTTGTAGCAGTGAGACTGAAGGTGAGCCACAGCTGCTTGTGGGTACTGATGGTCCCTTGGACAGAGTGACTGCAAAGGTAGAGCTGAGTAGTAGTACCCAGGCTAACAGTGAGGCACCACTGTCAGAGGATACCAGAAGGGGGAGCTGGGAAGGGTTACAAAGAGAGAGTTGAGACAGGCTCAGCTCTCAGACCCAACATTACAAGGCCTGAGGCAGGTAGCTAGTGAGGCACCTGATTCTCAAGGGAAGGGGGATTCTGTATACACAGACAGAGGGTTACTGTATAGAGAGAGCGGACCCCTGAGGGAGGGCTAGAAGGTGAGAGAATACAGCAGTTGGAAGTGCCTAGAGCCTACCATCTGGAGCTTCTAGCCATAGCCCACGATATTCCCTTTGCAGGTCATATGGGCATAAAATGTACAAAGAGACGCATTATGCAGAACTTCGATTGGCCTGGAATTTCCAGACATGTAACAGGGTACTGCAGGACCTGTGAGCAGTGCCAAAAGCAAGGCAAGGCTGGAGACAGGGTGAGAGCTCTTTTGATGCCTTTGCCTGTGACTGAGGAGCCATTTCAGAGGGTAGCTATGGATATTGTGGGGCCTCTGAATACCCCAAATTCCACAGGAAAATGTATATCCTAGTCATAGTATATTATGCCACAAGATAACCTGAGGCAGTGGCTTTGTCCTCCATTGAGGCAGAAAAGGTGACAAATGCTTGGCTAGAGATTTTCAGCAGGGTTGGTTTCCCAAAAGAAATACTTACTGACAGAGGTGCCAATTTCATGTCAGACCTGCTAGTTTGTCTGTGGAAGTACTGTGGGGTGAAGCTCCTGAAGACCACCCCCTGCCTTCCCCAGTGTACGGGCATCACACTAACAACCACTGGGGCCTTTATAAGCTTGGTCAAGCATCCCAAATGTATCCCACAAGTTTATGTGCCTTAGAGGTTATTTTAAGGGGTCTGCGTAAGCTAGGGCAAGATTTACAGGCTGCCTCCGTCCATTACAGATATAGGTGCCAGACAGTGAGTGCAATTCTGATTTTCTATCCACTTGTCCAGGTTTTTCTTGAATAGTGCTAGGGAAGAGCTCTGCTTCACATGGATTGAAACCCTGTTCCAAAGAGTGGGAATTCTCTGACACACTTACCTGTCCCTCCATTATGTCTTATTTATGTTGCAAGCAAAGGTTAAATCCCTAGATCAAGTAATTCTGATGTTATTCATTTTGTAGATATGTAAAAAGGTTAATCAGAGTGGGATCCTAGGATGCCTCATATGTCATGCATAGATCTCCTCTCAACAGTCTGTAGGACACAAAACTTTGAGGTGACCTGCATAGGAAATGCTGTTAACACCATGTATTATTTTGTGAGGAACCTCTGTGGACATTCCAGTTGTTGCACATGCCTGGTCAGGTACATACCAAAGGGGGCACTGTTCTCAGTGATGGGTCTGAATACCATGGAACAATGACTTCCTTGGACCTAGATGCCATGCCCTTGTTGTTAAGCTGAACAACATAGAATGATTCACTTCCTACCATAGACACATGTTGGTTGAAAACCAGGTTTATCTACATGTGTACCTAAAGCCCTGACCTCTGGGTCTACTGTTAGGTGTGTGTTATCAATGAGGTAATTTCTTAGGGTGGCTGACTTCCCAAAGGGTACTATTATCCATTTCTTGGCACTGAGTATTAAACCATGGCTTTTGTAAAACTCATTCATATTAGTCCTTCCTGTATGATGTTAGTGCCTTGGGGGGATTATATGACTGCTTCTAGTTTTCAATCATCTGCAAACTTAGACATCCAAAAGCTCTTAATATTGACCTTGACTTTTGAGAAGTAGATGCCAAAAAGGAGCAGTCCCAGCCCAGAACCTTGAGGGTCTCCACTAGTGACCGGCCTCTTTATAGAGGTGTTCTCCACTATCCTAACTTCCTGTGTCCTATCTGAGAGCCAGCTTGATATCCAGTGCATAATATAGGGGTTTATGTTCATATCTGTGAATTTCTTTACAATGCCCAAGTGGTTTATTGTACCAAACGCCTTAGCCAGGGCAAGGTAGGTAAAAAGTATTTTAAGAGTTAATTAATTGTTATTTAAGTATGTTTATTTTATTGTTTTTAATGAATTATTTATGTGTAAAAGAGGTGGAGTTGACATTTGTTTCTTTTTTGTTACTCCTTGAAGGCTTTTGCCGAAGTGCTACAGAGTTTAATAAAGATTTCTTGCAAGTCTGCAGCTTTGTTGTTTTATTTATATTTATTTTATTTTGTTTTGTATTTTTTATAATATGTTCCATTTTGCCCTCATCCATTACCTCGGTGACCTTCTCAAAAAGGCTGCACCTTTTCCTTCCAAGAAAACCTCAGTCCAGCTAAAGACAACGTCCCCATCTCATCCTTAGATAATACAATTATCACCACCGACTCAAACACCAAATTGCTTGGCATTACTATAGATGGTCAGTTAAAATTTGACCTACATATCTTAAACAGTATCAGAAAGTCCAGTCAAAAAACAGGTCTTCTATACTGCTACAACAAATATATACCTAACAAATCTAGGCCTATACTGGCTCAAACCTTTATTCTACCATCCCTGCTATATGCTGCTCCCATACTTACTAACTTCCAAAATAATCTCTTAACCAAACTAGAAACCACCTATAACAAGATAGCCAGATTCACAGCCAGTAATAGCTACAAATCCCATCATTGTATATCCCTGAAAAACTTAAGATGGCCTGAGCTTCCCCACATGCTTCAAATATCACAAATACAAATTTCACATAGCATCCTAAATAGCCATAACTCCTACCCTGCCCTTACATCCATAATTACACCCTATATACCCAATTGTGACCTCAGAAACACATAAGAAAACCTTCTGCATATGACCAAGCCAAACAAAATTATTGGAAAAATACAATCATTCAATTGCATATTCATGGAACAAACTTCTATTGCCCCTTCGCTTCACTACCAAAAGTGGGGAATTCAAAAAGCCACTAAAAATTCATTTCCAACATGCATGGATCTGTACTTGTCAGGAAATTACCTAATGAATTTTTTCTTCTTCTCTCACTTAACATATCTGCCTGGTATCTACCTAACTGTCTACATATATTACTCTCTCTGCATTTAGTACCTATGCTATTAAATGCATCTTTGTACCTAACTGTCTACATATATTACTCTCTCTGCAGTTAGTACCTGTGCTATTACCTAACTGTCTACATATATTACTCTCTCTGCAGTTAGTACCTATGCTATTACCTAACTGTCTACATATATTACTCTCTCTGCAGTTAGTACCTATGCTATTAAATGCATCTTTGTACCTAAATGTCTACATATATTACTCTCTCTGCAGTTAGTACCTATGCTATTACCTAACTGTCTACATATATTACTCTCTCTGCAGTTAGTACCTATGCTATTAAATGCATCTTTGTACCTAACTGTCTACATATATTACTCTCTCTGCAGTTAGTACCTATGCTATTACCTAACTGTCTACATATATTACTCTCTCTGCAGTTAGTACCTATGCTATTAAATGCATCTTTGTACCTAACTGTCTACATATATTACTCTCTCTGCAGTTAGTACCTATGCTATTACCTAACTGTCTACATATATTACTCTCTCTGCAGTTAGTACCTATGCTATTACCTAACTGTCTACATATATTACTCTCTCTGCAGTTAGTACCTATGCTATTACCTAACTGTCTACATATATTACTCTCTCTGCAGTTAGTACCTATGCTATTACCTAACTGTCTACATATATTACTCTCTCTGCAGTTAGTACCTATGCTATTACCTAACTGTCTACATATATTACTCTCTCTGCAGTTAGTACCTATGCTATTAAACGCATCTTTGTTGTACTACGTCATGATGTTACTCTGATTTTTTTTTTTTTATTTTCCTTGTAAATAACTTAATGCTAACCAAATTTCTCAAACATATTGCTACTGCATTCTCAAATTCCTGTACTTTTGCCTTGTATATATTTGTATTGTATATCTCTCTCTGTTTTTGTACTGTTCAGTGTCTTACAACTTGAAGTGTTAGTTTTTTTCTTATTTTTTAATTACTTTCCTGAAGCTTTTCTACTAGGATCTCCACTGAAAAAGGGCTTCATGGGCCCAGTCAGTTTAACCCGGTTAACAAATGTAAAAATCCAGTGTCAAAGGCTTTCTATGTCTTTATTAACCATTTCCATGATAATTATTTCCATGTCTTTGCATATGAGACTAGTCAGACTTATGGATCTATAGTATCTGGGGATCATTGATAGTCTGTTCTTGTGCAGAGGGATGACATTTGCAGTTCTTTATTCATGAGGCGCAAAACATGTTTTCAGGCTATGGTTAAACAGTGACTCCAGGATCCCAAAAGATCATGTTTCAGGGTATTAGGAGACATATAACAAACACCAAACAAAACCAACTGGAGAAGAACACAAAATACACCAGCACAATACCACCACAACTTCTTTTTTAATACAGCAACAGTGATCTGGCACCTCGGCAATTCACCTTCAAAGATCACAGTAGTACAATTTCAGCTGCCTCCCTGCATTCACGTGGGCTTTCTCTGGGTACACTGCTTTCCTCCCATGTTACAAAAACATGCGTATGGAACGTTTCTCCCCAGGCCTCCGCTGAAAATTGGCTGCATTTCAGGTCGGACTTTCCCGATAAATAAATAAATAAATGTAGGCAATTCCATTTACAGTCAGTTCTGCACACTGCTCTGTGCTGCCTTTGAGATTTTGGACATTAACTGAAGGAAGCCTTGTGGCTGTCCTTTGCCTGGGAGGCTATTTTTACCTTATATTTGGCTATAGTATTCTTAATTTGCTCTCTTAGTTGTTTGTTTAAATTGATGAGAGTGTTTTTATCATGCTGGATGTAGTACTTCCTGATCTTGACTACGACTTTTTTTATTATACAACCTGTTTATGCTGGATTCCACAAGGGTGCTTTGTTTCTCAAGTTAGTTATGGGCTTATTTCTGGTAGGCACAGCTGTCTCTGTACATTTATTGACATGATTGTACTGGTTTTCTGTAAATAATTCCACATATGCAGCCGTATTCTCAAAGGTTTGTGAGGGACTTTAAAATTTTAACAGGTTATCAGTTAATAGTAGGACATTTGCCTTAGAATAGTTTCTAAATGTTACAGGTTTAGCCAGGGTTACAAATTTGATTTTTATTATGAAAGAGATGGCTTTGTGGTCTCACCTTAAGGGAGAGAACACAACACTGGGGAGTTTTAGTACAATGTTCCGCTATGTTTGCGAGTACCGGTTCGAGTATGTTTGCACCCCTACTGGGAGGGTCTATATTATATGCGCGAACACTTAGGTTGTCGAATACAACATGATCTACACCTATTCAGTGAATGCACAAGTCAGGGAAACCTCACAACGCAGAAAAACACATCACCGAATACTTTTACTTGGCCAACACCGTTTCACTCACTAACAAAAACAAAACACACTTCCCACTACACCACTCGCTACATACTACCCACCCAAACAAAATAAGTAAACCACATACATACACTAACCTAAACCCTATTTCTAAACCTACACTAACCCTTACATACATTACTTTCTATGCACTTACTTTAATCCGCACCCTAACCCTAACATCCGTAACTATCGCACACTTACCTTAATAAGCTATACCCAAACAAAATAAATAATCCACACACATACACTTAACCAAATCCTACTTCTAACCCTTACATACATTACTATCTATGCACTTATCTTAACCCGCACCTTACGCAGCTACACCGCAGAAGGGCCGACTATGCCGAATTGGGATTTAGAATTTCGCTGTTCTTGCGGTTCGCTTATTAGGTTCCATCATGCCGTATTTGAGAACCTAAGCATTTGCGCATATAATATAGACCCTACTGGGAGTATAGACTATCTAGCCCAAGGTGTTTGTGTTTACAAAGTCCAGGAATCTCTGGACCTGTAAGTTTGAGGTCAAGTAATGTATATCAGTTTACAGTGAGGTAGTTGAAGTTACCCATGAATATGGTATTGGGTTGAATGGTGACGGTTTCCAGTAAGTACAAGTATGGATTATGTTTTTTTTGCATCATAGGTATGCATGGATATGATATAGAACTTTGCCTATGGAAGCCTTGACATAGAGAAGCTCAAGTGCATCATCCTGTTTAACTAGTCTTGAGGTGAGTTTGTAGTTCATATAGACTGAGACACCTCCATTTTTGCCCTCTGCCTTTGCAGTAGCTAGCCTAACTGTGTAGGAGACATTGTAGTACTGCACTGCTGGGTTGCTGTCTGTGACTTCAGACCATGTCACAATAATTGTATAGATGTCCACATTATCCAAGATGAGGAAAGCCTGGAGGGAGTGGGGTTTCTTGCGTGGGCTCCTTGTGCTGAACAGTAGCACCTTTAGATTCCCATTGGTTATTTTTGCTGTGTGTTGGAAGGTTTGTCATTTTAGCATGGCCTGAAAAAAAAAGGCAGTATGGGGATGAAAGTGTTTTAATCACTATTCAGAGGCCTAGCAGGGACAGGTGCAGACCATCCTGTGGCCTGTTGACTATAGCCATGCTGACAGGTATTGTACACCTTTGGAATCTCACCAGAAACTAAGCCAATTATTGAAGTAAATCATGTTTTGTTCATAGGTTCATAGGTAGGTACTAGGCTATCTGCCTGAGGGCATTTATAAGCCTAGCCAGAGTGTGTCAGCTTTTGCCTCCCCAATGATTAATTAACTGAGCCTCTGTCAAGAAGAAGTGATCCCAGGGGTGTATTTTCTGTTACTCATCCACTCATTAAGGTTTCTCTTGAAAAGTGTTAGTGAGGGGCTCTGCCTAATGTAGTTAGGAATTTTGTTTCAAAGCATGGGGAGTCTCTGTGACAGGAATCTATCCCTCCAGCATGTTCTATTTATTGTTATGGTGAGGTTTAGCTTACTAGAGCGAGTGGCTCGCAGTGTCTTGGATTTCTTTAGGTGGAGCATGTCCATCAATTCTGAGTTGGACATGGCTTTGTAAGTCAGGCAGAGATCACCTCTGAGTAAGCGATATGCGACTGAGTACAGCTGGAGTTTTTCCAGTCAG
Source organism: Protopterus annectens (assembly GCF_019279795.1). Lineage (NCBI taxonomy): Eukaryota > Metazoa > Chordata > Ceratodontiformes > Protopteridae > Protopterus > Protopterus annectens. The sequence continues at coordinate 751,502,239 of NC_056749.1, forward strand.
GTTGCATTGGACATATGTTTGAGGCCAGTAATCCTCTTGGTGAGGTACTTTTGTGGTCTTTCCAGCTGTTGGAAGTGTCTTGTGAGGTACATCCCAAATGGGGCATTGTACTCTATGATGGGTCTGATGAGTGACGAGTAGAGGGGCACTGTAAACTCTTTATTTCTAGATGCAAACCCTTTAGTAATTAGATGGACTACATAGAAGGATTTTGTAACTACTTTGGCAATATGATTGTCAAAGGAGAGATTACTGTCGACCTGAGTCCCCAGATCTCTTATTACCTCTTCTGTATTAAGGGGGCTGCCACCTGTGTGGTAATTCATGGGTGTTTTGTTTCTCCCAAATGGGATGACTATGCATCTTTTGGCATTTAGCTTGAGACCATGACTTTGACACCAGGTGTCCATCTCAGTAAGGCCCTTTTGGAGAATGTCCATGTCAGCTGAAGAGTCAATTATGGCTCCCAGTTTGCAGTCATCGGTGAACTTGGTTAGCCATAGTCCTCCTGTGTTTGCCTGTACTTCTGAGAAGTATATGCCAAACAGTAGGGGTCTCAGGACCGAGCCTTGTAGGACACCACTTGTGACTGGTTTAGAGTTGGACCTGGAGCCCGCTATTCTTACTGTGTGAGTTCTGTCAGTAAGAAAGTTGGCAACCCATCTCATGAAGTAGGGGTTTATGTTCAGGCTGGTGAGTTTTTCTTTAATTCCTGAGTGGGGAATGGTGTCAAAAGCCTTGGTGAGGTCAAGGTAGACTGTGTGAACTACCTTCCTCTCATCTATGGCCTTGGTGACTGTCTCAAAGAAGTCAACCAGGTTTAGTAGGCATGATCTGCCCTTAACAAAGCCGAACTGGGTCGGGTCAAGTGTTTGGAGGTTCCCAATGTCTTTGTTAATGAGTTCCATGATGATGTGCTCCATAGCCTTGCAGACCAGGCTAGTCAGGCTTATGGGGCGATAGTTACCAGGGTCAGTTGTGGCCCCTCCTTTGTGGAGTGGAATAACCGCTGCTGTGCGCCATTCTATGGGCATGTAGCCTGTAGAGAGGCTGAGGTTGAACAGTGTGTTTAGGTGGGGGGTTAGTTAGTTCTGTAGTTCATGCAAGGCGCAGCCTGGGACACCATCTGACCCCACTTGACGCTGTGCTTTTGGCTTTTGAAAGGGCTGTTTTCACCTGTGCACCTGTGATTTCCAGAACACTACACTTTTCTGGTATTGTTGTGGGCCGTTTTGGAGGTGAGAGGGGGGTGAAGTTTACACTGAATCTATCTGCCAGGAGGATGTTGGCAATATCAGTGGGTTCAGTATATTTTGTGCTATTTTGCCCTAGCTCAGAGCATAATTGTGAGTTGCCACTTAGATTCTTGACATAGCTAAAGAAGGCTTTGTGGTTATCTTTTGAATCTTTAGCTATTTTTCTTTCGAAGTTAGCCTTGGAGGATTTTATGAGGGACCTTAGTTTCTTCCTGATACTGATCAGGGATGTCTTTCCTTCTTGGGATTTGCTTTTTTTCTGAATTAGTTTTCTCCTTCTATTGTACAGCCTGTTTATGGCAGGGGTCCACCAGACTGGTTTCCTTCTCTTAGGGGAGTGAGTCTTGGTTTTGCTAGGGATGGCTAGATCCATGCATCCGTGTAGGTGCTCATAGAGTGTATTTGTAAAGGTTCCTGCATCTTGGACACTGTTATCCTTTAGCGTGGGGGCTGTAAAACCTACCACCTTTGTCTTAAGTAAAGCAAACAAACGGAAACCAGTAAAATGCACAAAAGCAGTCCGGACAAGCACCGTAAAGCCCAAAAAAATGTTAAAGTCCTTATTGTGAAGGCTGTTTGCAGTACAAGCTGCAACACTGAGATTGAGATCCACTTGCACGTATAAAGCCACACTGAAGTCGGAAAAAAACTTGAACCTTAACGCACTTTATTATTAAAACAAGCGTTTTCGCTGTGGTTAAAACTACAGCTTCATCAGAGGCAAAAGTAGAATGCAGTGTCAGAGTCAGGTTTTTATACAACACACCCTCGCCTTAATTAGTAATGCAATCACAATGAAGGCGTGTTAGCAGCATTTCTTGCAAAAGTAAATTCAGGGAATGAAAGCTCTGTTTAGGAGCATTCTCAGAAGTGTATAGTTTCATACTTTTAAAACAGTTGGAAACCATAAAACATTGATGCATCAGCAGTTTGTTACGTACATACACCAAGCAAATGTGCATTAAAAGCATGAAAGTGTGTAAGCAATATATACACAATAAAAGCAGTCTAAAAACAATGCATAACAGGTCTGCATATAAAATTGTTTATAGAAAAGTGTTTGTAAAAAAGTATCTAGTGAAATCACTACCTGCAACTATAGTTGGAAGCCTTGCTAAATGTAAGTCTTAAAAGTAGTGAAAAGTATATGTTACTACAAATTACTGTTAAAATAAAATAAAGTGAAAAGTGAAGTAAGACAAAGGTAAAGGAGTTATCTTTTATAGCTCCTCATTTTCAGGACACAAGCTATATTGCAATGTTCATTCAAACCTGGGTACGAAAATGAGTCTAGTAATATTTGCCATTCTAGCTCCTTATTCTCCAAAAAGAGAGGTACTGGACTCCCTCGTTCTGTTTTCTTGACCTGGTCAATTGCAATAAAATGAAAGCTATGTCCTTGATGTTTCATTACGTGTTTAGCTAAAGCGTTTTCTTTTTTCAGTTTCCTTATGGCATAGTCATGTTGGTACAGCCTGTCCCGTAGTCTCCGGTCAGACTTGCCTATGTAAAATGCTTCACAGCAGTTACACTTAGCTAAATAAACTATGGATCTAGAATCACAATTAAGCTTATGTGTAATGTGGTACTTTTTGTTGCGTATTAAAAGGAATTGGAAGCCTTCACAAGATGGCAGTAGTTACATGCCCCGCACTGAAAACAGCCTTTTGTTCTAGTCATTAGCTCCGTCTGTTTACTTCTTTCTAGCAAAGTTTTCAAATTATTGCCTCTCCTATATGCTATCAGAGGTTTTGTGCCTAACTTGTCCATGAGTTCCTCATTATTTGTTATGTAATACCTATTTTTATAAAGTATAATTTGAATATTCCTCGAGTCAATACTGTAATTTGTGATGAAACTATTTACAAACGAGGTCCCTGTTATCTCAGTGTTGGAGGTTGCCCTAAGAAAGGATATGTTCTCCCCAACCCTCGGGTTAACCTCTAAGTCATTCTCTTGTCCACTGAAAATTTTGTGTGGAAGTAAGGGTAGAAATTGACCTTCCCTTCTTTTATTATTGATCTCATCCAGTATTTCTTCAAATAAAGTATTTGGGTATCCTCTGTTGGTGAGCATTACTTCCAAGATTTTACATTCTTCTTGGAATAGTATCTCATTACTGCACATCCTGGCTGCTCGAATTAGCTGTCCCTTTATAATAGCCTTCTTTTGCTTGAATGGGTGGCAGCTGTTGTAATGTAAAAAGGAGTTGCAGTAGGTTGGTTTTCTGTATATCTTTGAAGAATATTCACAATTGTTAACTTCTTTATACAAGTGAACATCAAGGTAGTCAATGCTTAGCTCTTAGAATTTAGATGTGAATTTTAAAAAGTCAGTTGTGTTATTAATAGAAGAAACAAATTCATTTGCTAGTGTCTCATCGCCATCAAAAAGGATGAAAATATCATCCAGGTATCTTGTGTAGAACTTGATGCGGTTCGTTGTGTTAATGTCCTTAAGAATGTTGTCAACCTCCCAGTAGGCCATAAATAGGTTAGCTACTGTAGCACCACATGGGGACCCCATAGCTACGCCTTGTTTCTGGAGATAATATTTCCCATTAAAGATGAAGAAGTTGGACGTAAGTATGATGTCTAAAAGTTGGGATACTAAATCAATTTCATTTTTGGGTGCTCCCAAACGATCTAACATTAGTGAAATCCATTCAATAGCCTCCAGGTGAGGTATAGACGTGTATAGATCTATGACGTCAATAGTAGGAAGTTCAGTGAGTCGCTGTAATCAATTTCACTTATCTTTTTTAAAAATGCCCACGAGTCTTTGCAAATGTGTGATATTTTCTTAATATATTTGCTCAGGATAATTTCTACAAGTTGGGCACTGGGGTATGTAAAAGAGACTCGGCTATCAATCAATGCCCGGATTGGTGGATTAACCAAGTTTTTATGAATTTTTGGTATACCAAAAATTACTGGTGTCCTAGGCATTGTGATGTCAATGTAATTGTAGGTGTCAATATCAATGCACCCACTAATAAATAGGTCCCTTAAAAACCCCTAGTCCTAGAAATTGGCATGTTCATCTCATTCAGTGACGATGAACTATAAGCTGGACTATCGAGGACAGTTTCCATTTTACTAATATATAGAAAGTTGCCAAAGATTACAAGCCCACCACCTTTGTCAGGTTTTACTACCCTGACCGGTGCTTTACATAAGTTTTCCAAGCCTTGTAGTTGTTCTTCTGTGATGTTATAGTCTAACTGGTCGTTTTTATTATGTGAGAAAGTGACCATTTGTCTGAGGTCCAATTCACAAGTTTTTTCAAAAAGTGTTAAAATGTTGTGTAGTGGGGGGTTATAAGTACTAGCTAATTTCAAATTAGTATTCATGTTAGTAACATCATTGTTAAACATTACATGCAAATTCAGTTTCCTGACAAAGCATTTCAAGTCAATCAACGTCTTAACAACGTTACATTTAGTTGTAGGAACAAAAGTGTTCCCGAATGCTAGTAGTTCTATCAGGGATGGAGGCACGTGAAAGCTAGAAAAATTATAGACTTTAAAGTTGCCTTTTTCATTCGTTAAGATACTCAAGTCACCTAACATGTTGTTGTTAGTGATAGGCATTGAATTGGGAGTAGAGTCACCTGTTACTATCGTCTGGACCAGTTCTTGTTGTAGTAAGGGCGCTGTTTCGGGTTCCCTAAAAAATGCCTTCCCTGATTTTCATACCTTTGTTGGTTGTGTTGCTGGCCACTCCTGGTGTTGTGCACTTTCACATAGTTGCCACGTGGAGGTGCAACTGAGTTAAAGTTCGTTCCTGTTTCATCCCAGTCATCACCTCCACTTAGGTTTGGCTCATTGTTTTCATTCCCAGTTTCTGTAATAGTACTGTCAACTTGGGTATTAGTTGAAGCCATTAGTTTAGGATAAGCTGTTCCATTAGAATAGCTCAACCTATCCCTTGCCAGTTTTTTATTTTTGTTCACTTTTAACTTATCCGCTAAACTGTCAATACTGGAAAAAATACGAGAGTAATCGTATTTATATCTATCAAAGTGCAAGTTTTGTTTTAAGGAACTGTCCAGTTGGTTGACTTCTTCAATTAATCTCATAATATGTGTGCTATAATGTTTAGAGATCAATTCCATAAGCTCAATTCCTTGTTTGTCAAACAATGTCCTTAAGTCAGCACAAAAAACATTATTTTTAAAAATTCCAGTAGGGTTAAAAGAGGACCGCAAGCCTTTTGGAATGATTTTCTCATAGGCAAGTCTGACCGGAGACTACGGGACAGGCTGTACCAACATGACTATGCCATAAGGAAACTGAAAAAAGAAAACGCTTTAGCTAAACACGTAATGAAAACATCAAGGACATAGCTTTCATTTTATTGCAATTGACCAGGTCAAGAAAACAGAAAGAGGGGGTCCAGTACCTCTCTTTTTGGAGAATAAGGAGCTAGAATGGCAAATATTACTAGACTCATTTTCGTACCCAGGTTTGAATGAACATTGCAATATAGCTTGTGTCCTGAAAATGAGGAGCTATAAAAGATAACTCCTTTACCTTTGTCTTACTTCACTTTTCACTTTATTTTATTTTAACAGTAATTTGTAGTAACATATACTTTTCACTACTTTTAAGACTTACATTTAGCAAGGCTTCCAACTATAGTTGCAGGTAGTGATTTCACTAGATACTTTTTTACAAACACTTTTCTATAAACAATTTTATATGCAGACCTGTTATGCATTGTTTTTAGACTGCTTTTATTGTGTATATATTGCTTACACACTTTCATGCTTTTAATGCACATTTGCTTGGTGTATGTACGTAACAAACTGCTGATGCATCAATGTTTTATGGTTTCCAACTGTTTAAAAGTATGAAACTACACACTTTTGAGAATGCTCCTAAACAGAGCTTTCATTCCCTGAATTTACTTTTGCAAGAAATGCTGCTAACACGCCTTCATTGTGATTGCATTACTAATTAAGGCGAGGGTGTGTTGCATAAAAACCTGACTCTGACACTGCATTCTACTTTTGCCTCTGATGAAGCTGTAGTTTTAACCACAGCGAAAACGCTTGTTTTAATAATAAAGTGCGTTAAGGTTCAAGTTTTTTCCGACTTCAGTGTGGCTTTATACGTGCAAGTGGATCTCAATCTCAGTGTTGCAGCTTGTACTGCAAACAGCCTTCACAATAAGGACTTTAACATTTTTTGGGGCTTTACGGTGCTTGTCCGGACTGCTTTTGTGCATTTTACTGGTTTCCGTTTGTTTGCTTTAACAGTATGTCTTCTGGCAGCCCTGACAGCCCGACTAGTCCACGATTATTCACATCCAACAACGTAACTGTGGATGAAAGTAATGATGTTACCAGTTTAATCTGTGCATTAAACAAAAGAATGGATTCTTTTGTCAGCAAACTTGATGCTTTGGACCAGCGCGTCAATTTTACCACACAACAAGTCGCCGGATCACACCATCTACACCCAGCCTTACCTGCTAGAGGATTACAAAGAGGAGTGACGGGAACTCCTTCTGACACTAATTCTTTGCTGAACCTGGATTCCATACCTCCAGGTCAACCTGTCCGTAACGAGGACATTATTGAACCACCGAATGGTGCTCATTCTTTAAGGGACATCCTAACCGGTAGTCCTTCAATATCAAGGAACGGAGTTTCTTTACCAATGCCACCAGGGCTTATTGGTGTTCTGAACTTTGGGATTTGGATTCAAAACACAGACAACTTGAGGTTTGGTACACCTCTGGAACAACCGGCTATGGGGCTATCTAACTCTACGGTGAGTGAGAACATAATAACAGATAGTCTAAAAGACTTTGATAATAAACTATTGAAGCTGAAAAAACTTCAATTAGAGACAGTTTATTTTCAACAATGTATCTCAGAGAAAATCATTCCAAAAGGCTTGCGGCCCTCTTTTAACCCTACTGGAATTTTTTAAAATAATGTTTTTTGTGCTGACTTAAGGACATTGTTTGACAAACAAGGAATTGAGCTTATGGAATTGATCTCTAAACATTATAACACACATATTACGAGATTAATTGAAGAAGTCAACCAACTGGACAGTTCCTTAAAACAAAACTTGCACTTTGATAGATATAAATATGATTACTCTCGTATTTTTTCCTGTATTGACAGTTTAGTGGATAAGTTAAAAGTGAACAAAAATAAAAAACTGGCAAGGGATAAGTTGAGCTATTCTAATGGAACAGCTTATCCTAAACTAATGGCTTCAACTAATACCCAAGTTGACAGTACTATTACAGAAACTGGGAATGAAAACAATGAGCCAAACCTAAGTGGAGGTGATGACTGGGATGAAACAGGAACGAACTTTAACTCAGTTGCACCTCCACGTGGCAACTATGTGAAAGTGCACAACACCAGGAGTGGGCAACAACATAACCAACAAAGGTATGAAAATCAGGGAAGGCATTTTTAGGGAACCCGAAACAGCGCCCTTACTACAACAAGAACTGGTCCAGACGATAGTAACAGGTGACTCTACTCCCAATTCAAAGCCTAACACTAACAACAACATGTTAGGTGACTTAAGTATTTTAACGAATGAAAAAGGCGACTTTAAAATCTATAATTTTTCTAGCTTTCACATGCCTCCATCCCTGATAGAACTACTAGCATTCGGGAACACTTTTGTTCCTACAACTAAATGTAACCTTGTTAAGACGTTGATTGACTTGAAATGCTTTGTCAGGAAACTGAATTTGGATGTAATGTTTAACAATGATGTTACTAACATGAATACTAATTTGAAATTAGCTAGTACTTATAACCCCCCACTACACAACATTTTAACACTTTTTGAAAAAACTTGTGAATTGGACCTCAGACAAATGGTCACTTTCTCACATACTAAAAACGACCGGTTAGACTATAACATCACAGAAGAACAACTACAAGGCTTGGAAAACTTATGTAAAGCACCGGTCAGGGTAGTAAAACCTGACAAAGGAGGTGGGCTTGTAATCTTTGACAACTTTCTATATATTAGTAAAATGGAAACTGTCCTCGATAGTCCAGCTTATAGTTCATCGTCACTGAATGAGATGAACATGTCAATTTCTAGGACTAGGGGTTTTTTGAGGGACCTATTTATTAGTGGGTGCATTGATATTGACACCTACAATTACATTGACATCACAATGCCTAGGACACCAGTAATTTTTGGTATACCAAAATTCATAAAAACTTGGTTAATCCACCAATCCGGGCATTGATTGATAGCCGAGTCTCTTTTACATACCCCAGTGCCCAACTTGTAGAAATTATCCTGAGCAAATATATTAAGAAAATATCACACATTTGCAAGGACTCGTGGACATTTTTAAAAAAGATAAGTGAAATTGATTACAGCGACTCACTGAACTTCCTTACTATTGACGTCATAGATCTATACACGTCTATACCTCACCTGGAGGCTATTGAATGGATTTCACTAATGTTAGATCATTTGGGAGCACCCAAAAATGAAATTGATTTAGTATCCCAACTTTTAGACATCATACTTATGTCCAACTTCTTCATCTTTAATGGGAAATATTATCTCCAGAAACAAGGCGTAGCTATGGGGTCCCCATGTGGTGCTACAGTAGCTAACCTATTTATGGCCTACTGTGAGGTTGGCAACATTCTTAAGGACATTAACACAACGAACCGCATCAAGTTCTACACAAGATACCTGGATGATATTTTCATCCTTTTTGATGGTGATGAGACACTAGCAAATGAATTTGTTTCTTCTATTAATAACACAACTAACTTTTTAAAATTCACATCTAAATTCTCAGAGCTAAGCATTGACTACCTTGATGTTCACTTGTATAAAGAAGTTAACAATTGTGAATATTCTTCAAAGATATACAGAAAACCAACCTACTGCAACTCCTTTTACATTACAACAGCTGCCACCCATTCAAGCAAAGAAGGCTATTATAAAGGGACAGCTAATTCGAGCAGCCAGGATGTGCAGTAATGAGATACTATTCCAAGAAGAATGTAAAATCTTGGAAGTAATGCTCACCAACAGAGGATACCCAAATACTTTATTTGAAGAAATACTGGATGAGATCAATAATAAAAGAAGGGAAGGTCAATTTCTACCCTTACTTCCACACAAAATTTTCAGTGGACAAGAGAATGACTTAGAGGTTAACCCGAGGGTTGGGGAGAACATATCCTTTCTTAGGGCAACCTCCAACACTGAGATAACAGGGACCTCGTTTGTAAATAGTTTCATCACAAATTACAGTATTGACTCGAGGAATATTCAAATTATACTTTATAAAAATTGGTATTACATAACAAATAATGAGGAACTCATGGACAAGTTAGGCACAAAACCTCTGATAGCATATAGGAGAGGCAATAATTTGAAAACTTTGCTAGAAAGAAGTAAACATACGGCGCTAATGACTAGAACAAAAGGCTGTTTTCAGTGTGGGGCATGTAACTACTGCCGTCTTGTGAAGGCTTCCAATTCCTTTTAATACGCAACAAAAAGTATCACATTACACATAAGCTTAATTGTGATTCTAGATCCATAGTTTATTTAGCTAAGTGTAACTGCTGTGAAGCATTTTACATAGGCAAGTCTGACCGGAGACTACGGGACAGGCTGTACCAACATGACTATGCCATAAGGAAACTGAAAAAAGAAAACGCTTTAGCTAAACACGTAATGAAACATCAAGGACATAGCTTTCATTTTATTGCAATTGACCAGGTCAAGAAAAAACAAAGAGGGGGTCCAGTACCTCTCTTTTTGGAGAATAAGGAGCTAGAATGGCAAATATTACTAGACTCATTTTCGTACCCAGGTTTGAATGAACATTGCAATATAGCTTGTGTCCTGAAAATGAGGAGCTGTAAAAGATAACTCCTTTACCTTTGTCTTACTTCACTTTTCACTTTATTTTATTTTAACAGTAATTTGTAGTAACATATACTTTTCACTACTTTTAAGACTTACATTTAGCAAGGCTTCCAACTATAGTTGCAGGTAGTGATTTCACTAGATACTTTTTTACAAACACTTTTCTATAAACAATTTTATATGCAGACCTGTTATGCATTGTTTTTAGACTGCTTTTATTGTGTATATATTGCTTACACACTTTCATGCTTTTAATGCACATTTGCTTGGTGTATGTACGTAACAAACTGCTGATGCATCAATGTTTTATGGTTTCCAACTGTTTTAAAAGTATGAAACTATACACTTCTGAGAATGCTCCTAAACAGAGCTTTCATTCCCTGAATTTACTTTTGCAAGAAATGCTGCTAACACGCTTTCATTGTGATTGCATTACTAATTAAGGCGAGGGTGTGTTGTATAAAAACCTGACTCTGACACTGCATTCTACTTTTGCCTCTGATGAAGCTGTAGTTTTAACCACAGCGAAAACGCTTGTTTTAATAATAAAGTGCGTTAAGGTTCAAGTTTTTTTCCGACTTCAGTGTGGCTTTATACGTGCAAGTGGATCTCAATCTCAGTGTTGCAGCTTGTACTGCAAACAGCCTTCACAATAAGGACTTCAACATTTTTTTGGGCTTTACGGTGCTTGTCCGGACTGCTTTTGTGCATCTGTCTTAAGTAAGGTGAAATTTGCTATAGAAAAGTTTTTCACTGTGGTTTTGTGGTTTCCTTGGTTGGAGGTGGTGGTGTGGTGTGGACATCCAGAGTGATTAGTTTATGGTCTGATCTAACCAGTGATGAGTTGACCTCCGGTGTGGAACACCTGTCGCCCATGTTGGTGATGACCATGTCCAATATGTTTTCACCTCTGTTAGGGGAGTTTACCAGCTGATCAAGGGCATTTGAGTTGATAAATTCCAGGAAGCGCTGGACCTGGGAGTTTGTACTTGAGTAGTTTTCCCAGTTAACGGTAGGGTAATTGAAATCACCCAATATCAGGGTGTTCGGTACAACCTTCATGTTTTCCAGTGTTTCCAGAAAGGCAGAGTGGTGGTCCTGGGTCATGGAGGGTGATCTGTAGCAGGCCACAATTTGCATTGCAGATTTGCCTGATGTTAGTTGCATATGGATGATCTTGGAGGTATCATGCTGCGCCACTAACCTAGAGGTGTAGGTATCCTTGATGAATATGGATACACCCCCTCCTTTTGTGTTCGGTCCATGTTCTCTGACCGAAATGTGTGGTATGAGTTGTAGCCTGGTAGTGCTAGGGTGCTCTCTTGAACCAGGTTTCAATTATTGCATAGATGTTGACATTCTCCACACTGAGGAGTGCTTCGAGTACATGCATTTTGAGATTTAAACTCCTGGCATTGAGTAGCATAACCCTCATTTTTTTATTTGTGCTGTTTATGGTGGTGGGTTTGACTTTTGAGCCTTGCCTAAAAAAGGCACTATGAGGGCAGCAAGAGCCTTGGCCAGTATTCGAAAGCCTAGGGGTGACAGGTGCAAGCCGTCTTTTGCAAAGCAACGAGGCTTGTCGAGCATGTTGTCCCAGGCTGACAGACACTGGATCCCCTTTGAATGACACAAGAAGCTTAGCCAATTGTTGAAATTGATCATTTTTTCTTTATACTGCGATATAATTCTTGGTGAGGGCAGGATGCTACTCAGGGTCAGGGTCATACCCGCCTGGGCTACATGATCAGAGAGCTCTTCCATGTCTCTTTTCATGTAGTCCAGGGAGGTACGTCTTAGGTCATTCACACCCACATGAACAATGACAGAGTCATATTTGTACTTGTTCTGGAGTGACCTGAGTGCTTGTGTTATGTGGTGAATTCTGGCTCCCGACAGGCAGCTAACAGTAACCTTCTCCTTGTCCAGCCTAGTGAGTGGGACGTCAGTGTGCCTGACCTTAGAGTCACCTATTACTAGTGTGTTAGGTATGTTATTTCACCTTAAGGGATGTGATTGTGTGGCACACTGATTTTGTGTTTTATGTGTTGTCTGGTTTGTGACGGGAGGTGCAGGTTTTTTTGGGTGTCTGCTTTGGAGGTCTGTGATACTTTTGCAGGCTTTTATTTAGAGCCTTCGAGTATGAATTCATGTATTTATGTGTATTTTTTGCCAGTGCTGGTTTAGTATGTCTATGTGAGGCTTGAAGTGTGGTGCAAGTGTTAATCTTCTCCTCATGACTGCCTTTTCCAGTCTTGGGTGGAGAGAGCTTAGCCTCCAGTTTAGCTATATAATTGCATCTCTCGCATATGTTAATGTTTTGTGATAGGAGGAGACGCTTGTCTGTGTACATGAGGCAGTTGTAACATTGCCTCAGGATACCCAGGTTTACCAGCTGGACTGGAAGGTATACCTGATTTTGCCCTTTTGTCATGCCTGAATAGTAGGGTGAGCTGCTTAGTCGCTTGGTTGGTGAGGGGTGAATAATGAGCCTTGCCCTGCTGGGCAATCAAGTGTTGGGGTATATTAGTGCTTGCTATTAGGTCTGAGCAAGTGCTGGACTGTAGGATGCTTTTTAAGTGCTTAAGTTGAGAGTTAGACTACTTTCAAGGGAAAAACTGAAGAGGAGACTTGGTGGAGCCGGGATAAATTTAGCCCTAGCTAACAGGCGCTGCCCGGACGTGCAAAACCGTGCAAACGTGGTTTTTACAGCAGGGAAATGAAAGAGATAGAAATTAGCCCAAAATGGCTATAAACTACTAACTTCTGAGCTGGAACCACTCCTCCTGGGACAGATGGCTTCTCAAAGCTCCCTCTCTCACAGGTGAAGAGATAAACCTCCCTCTATCCAAGTAAGGTATGGGCAACTCAGAAAATTGTAACACAGCCCTGAATTCTGCACTAGCCTGAAAACTGGACTATACTAGCTTAGAAAGTTGGGAAACAACATATTGTGGCATCATTCCTGGTGAAGGTAGAATGCTGCTCAGTGCTAGGTACATAACACCCTGGGGCACATAGTCCAAGAGCTCCATAATATCTTTCTTCATATAGTCCAGGGAGGTATGTCTCAGGTCATTTATACCCACATGGACTGTGACTGAGTCATACTGGTACTTGTGGTCTAGTGACTTGAGTGCATGGGTGATTTTGTGGATTCGGGCCCCTGATAGACATCTGCCCAAGATTTCTCCTTATTCAGTTTGGTGAGTAGGACATCTGTATCTTTCCCAATAGTGTCTCATATTATTAAAATATTGGATAGTGTGTTGGCTTGCCTTGTGAACTTTGTAGCTGAGACTCCAAAAGGTGTGGCTGTATGTGATGTGTTGTGTTGTATTAGGTGCTGTTTTAGTGGACCCATTAGTCTAATCAGCCTCATATACAAAGCCATGGAAAGACCTATCATGGAACTAATCAATATGGACATTGGAAACCTCCAAACACTTGATCCATCTCAGTTTGGATTAATCAAGGGCAGGTCATGCTTACTCTATCTGGTGGACTTATTTGAAGAGGTCACCAAAGCAATGGATAAAAGTAAAACGGTACACTCCACGTACTTCAACCTGGTAAATGTTTTTGGCACAATCCCTTTTAAAGAAATTGCAAGCTTCCACTTACTGTACTATTGGTCTAATAACTCTGTTTTGCCTTTGACAAGCTCTCCTCTCATTGGCTCTACAACCGAGCTAGTGAAAGACCAGAAATCAGAGCTGTCTGAAGACAAATCAGGATAGCATAGCAGAGACAGTAAACAAGGTTAAAATCGGAGTGCTCTGTCAAAAGCAGAGTGGTTGAGAGGTATGGATGCCAGCAACAATCTGTTTACTATTCCAGAGGACTACAAGTGCAGATGGAAGGAGTACTTCAAGAAGCTTCTGAATGAGCAAAATCCAACAGAACCTGCATTGCCACATGCACAGCCTGTGATGAAAGAGGAAGGAGAACCACCCTAGAAAAAGTACAAAGGGCACTAAGGAAGATGAAATCAGGGAAAGTGTCAGGCTCAGGTGAAATCACTGCAGGTATGACCAAGATGTTGGGGGCTTTAGGGGAGAAATGGCTCATGGGGGTACTCACTGCAGTATGGAGAGAGGGGTATATCCCAAATGACTGGAGAATAAGCATTTTATTGCCAGTGTACAAGAACTGTGGGCAGTATACAGATAACAAACTCCTGTTACACTGCATGAAAGTACCAAAGAGGATGATTGATAAATGAATATGTAGAATAGTAGAAAGTAAAATGGGAAAGAAGCATTTTGGATTCAGATTGGAATGCATTAAAACTTACCTGATGTTTGTACTGAGACAGATAATGGAGAAGAAGCTGAAGATAAAGAAAGAATCCAACTTCAAATTCCTAGATTTGGAACAAGGATAAAGTCCCAAGAAAACTTATTTGGCCAGTCCTACAATGGTTAGATATCAGTCTATCCATCCATTATCTAGCTAGCTATCTATCCATCCATCTATTTATTTATATTTGTTTACTTGGGTAGTACACTGGTCATAAATAACCATTTACAGGTTCAGCCTGCTGAAATATTTCACATAGATGATAAAGTATACAAACAGTAGTAAACAATTTGAAAAAGGTGTTGGATATAGTTACAGATACATATTTCCTTCAAAGTGGCAATGCCAAGTGACAAACATTTGAGACTTGTTGCAGTAAGACAACAGTGTCGTTGTTGTGACTGACAAATTAAACTTTAATTTGGCACTATCTGACATTCTGAAAAAAGGAAAAGGACTTGAGACAGAGGCAGGGGAGATGTTTGTAGATGAGAAAGTGGTAGGACATGGTGGATGAAAAAGTGTAGCGAAGCAAGTACATTTAAATTTGTTGTGAAATAATTTTTTTTGAGTTGCACTCTGAATGTGGAGAAGGAGGATTGTTGTTTCTTTAGGTAAGGGGGATGAATTCCCACAGTTTTGGTGCAAGAATGGAGAAAGAATGGTTGGTGTAATTTAGTCTGGTTTGAGGGGTTGGAGTGAGGGGTAGATTGGAAGAGGTGTTGAAGTTGTAGGAGTCTGTTCTGTAAATAATATGGTGAAAGAAGAAGGAAGGTATCTGGCTGCAGGAGTCTGAAAATGGAAGAGCCTGAGAGTGGTTATACTTTGTATTCCCCTGTGAGCTACTTGGCTTACTGAAGTTGAGGCAGAAGTTCTCATAATTAGAGAGGTTAGTGATAAAATGACACTTTTATTTATGACAGACTGTAGAGTGGAGGAGTTTTTCATAGGGACCGTGACTATGACTGGAAACATTGGCAGAATAAGTACAGGCTATGTACAGGGAACCAATGACTGAAGTATGAGCAGTGTTTGGACTCATGGGGGTGGGTCCTAGATGGAGTGGCCATGCATCAGGGCTCAGCTCTGAGCCAACTGCTGTCCATACTTGTGATGTGCTAAATCAGCAAACTGACTGGAGGGGACAGATCAACAAAACTGTTTTATGTAGACAATGTGACACTACAGGCAAACTCTGAACAGGAACTCCAGCAAATGATAGGAGATTGGAATGCTAAACTGAAGGTAAATAGGATGAAACTGAGCACATACAAGAGTTATTATGACAACAAATGGGGAAATCAGATGAAGCTGAAAACTGAGATAGAAGACAAAATAGTGGAACAGGTTAACAAGTTCGAGTATCTGGGAGCAGTGGTTGAGGAGAAAGGAAGGTTGAATGAGGAGGTCAAAGAGAGAATCAGTGGGGCTGCAGCCAAATGGTATGGAGTGTTATGGGTAGTATATGACAGAAGAATGCCAAAGTAGCTGAAAAGTGAAGTGTACAAAACAGTGGTGTGGTCAGTACTACTCTATGGTACAGAAACCTGGGTAGTGAAGGCAGAGCAGTTGAGGATGCGTGGTGTGATTAAGATAAAATTTCTGAAATGTGGGTAGGATGCACTCTGTAGCATTGTGGGAGGAAATGAAGACATCAGAGCTGAAGCCAAAGTAGGCCCAACTACAGAGGGGGAGAACAGAGGAAAGATAATGGTGGTTTGTCACATGTGCAAGAAGGCATACAATAATTTGGTAAAGAAGATTTGGGTAAGGCAAAAAGAGGAGATAAGGATGCCCAGGCAAGTGAAGGATGGATTGGGTGAAAGAAGACCTATGACAGGTGGGCATGACTGTTCAAGAAGGTAGGAGAGTGGCTCTGAATAAAGAGAAGTGGCGACAGTTAAAGTGCCACCTCAGCCCTATGTAAAAATGTGAAAAAGGAGGTTGATGATGATGATGATGAAGAAGCATGGCATGAGTGAGTACACATACTTTGGGCAGCATATGCGGAAATGCATGCCCATTCCTGCTTGCTATTGTTGTATTTGCTTAATCCTGGGAGGTTAAGTCATAGAAAAAAAAGAAACAAAAACAAAACAAACAACAATGCATATAGTGTGTGTGTGTGTGTGTATGTGTGTATGTGTGTGTGTGTGAGTGTGTGTGTGTGTGTGTGTGTGTGTGTGTGTGTGTGTGTGTGTGTGTGTGTGTGTGTGTGTATATATATATATATATATATACACACACACACACACACACACACACACACTGCACTGTGATATGATAGGGCCTTGTTTTTCTGAACCATCATCCTGCTGTGGCAGAGGAACGTAACCATGTCCTTTTGGTGGCCTAACTGCTTCATTGTCTGCAATAAATCCACAACTCTAATTTGGTTACATTGGGTATTACCTACAACAAATAGAACAAATGGGTCAATTGGAGGAGTCCAGTGACCCAAACAAAAGACTACAGTTTTGGAAGTGACTCTAAAATGGAAGTCTTGACATTAGGGCATGAATAATAATTTATAAACAACATTTAATCTAAGTCAGAAGGCTTTCAGGTACAAACTTTGAGTGATAAATAATAACATTCATGAAAATTAAACATCTGTCATCACAAAATGCAAGCTGGGCATATAATTATACAGGAATATATTTTGCTTCTTTTAAGCACTACCTTATCTACAGTATCTGCTGGCAAAGAACAGAAACAATCTTCACTTTTAAGCTAAATTTGCAGAAGTGACAAAATAAGCACCTAGGATGAACAAAGCATATTTTGGTCAGAAAAAGACAGTTTGCAGGTGTGACTGTTATGAATTGTTCTAGTTAAAATAGTGAAAATTACCAGTGTTTTGGTGCACACCTCCCAGACTCATTGCAGGGATCACCACTACATTACCAGAATGTGGCTCAACATATTTTCCGGAGACACTCATTCCCCTTATTTTATTCCATCCAAACTAAAGTGCATAAAGAGTCACACACTAACCATTCAGTAAAAACTGCAAGAATGACATTTGTGTATATCCCACTGATGCCCACTGTTGAAAGTTTAAGGTATTACACATCAAAGACTCATACTTTATTCCACAGATAGCACAGCTGGACACAATTCCAGAATATTCCAGCTGTTATTAGTCTGTGTTTTAAGGCCTTATTAGGTCTGCAGTAATAACTTTATACTAATATTTAAATTATTTGATTTCTTATTAATATATCTGTGGATATTTTCTGATCCATCCAAAGATATGAATAGACTAGGATATAAACAAAAGATAACAATCTGTGAACTGCCTTAACCAGTTGTTTTTTTTTTAAACATTGGTGATCTTCATTTCACACTCCCTGGAAACTCCATTATTTATCATTTTTACTCTTTTCACCTGACGAGACAGCGAAGATTAAGTCTGCTGTCCAGACTGACAGACTATACCTCAGAAGTGGCACACCCTGACCGTAACTCAATACTATATAAGCATGTTTATTTAACACACTTTAGAAATGCAGCCAGTACCTCTTAGCTGCCTTATATTTCCAAGATGTGTACAATGTGTTGAAATACTGACAATGTTATGAAACATGAAAACAGTGGGACTGCCTTTCTACCTACCGAGGCATGTTCTTTTGGAAAGTGTCATACATGGCCTCAGTCCAATCTCCTACTGACCGCACATGGACAGAAAAATAATCTTCCTCCGGAGCAGAAGTCAGAGTGAAGGGATGCCATTCCAGCTGAGAGATGGAGGGGCAGTTGATGAAGATATACTGCCCAACTTCCATTTTGAACCCCTTCTTCTTCATCTGTATCTCCAAGACCTTTGAAGGGTGGATGACGGTCTGCAAGTTAAAAGGAACATTGGTATAAAGTTGCTCTATCTTAAAATAACAAGTACATAGATGTGCACTGATATTAAACAGTACACACATTTACATTGTTGTTAACTAGTACACATATTATTAATTTTAACTAGTGCACACATTTGTACCTGTATTAACTAGTACATATGCTAACATTAAATAGAACTTGCATTTACATGGATATCACACACCAACAGGCATTCATTTATTCATTCTGAATGTTTGCTTATCATATTTATGTTTGCTGGAAAGGTGAAGTCTTTTGTATCAATCACAGGACCCCCCCCCCGACACAAATACACACACGTGCTATTAATATCACCCACATCTACAAGCAATTTAGAGACTTGTCAACTGATTGTACAGATGGAAAGCATCCCAGGTGGGAACCTCGCCAGAATACCAAGTGGTGTGTGACAGCAACATTAATATTATGCCAGAGTGCTGCTCATAGAAGAAGAGACTTGAAACATAGTAAATATGTATCCTTTTTAACATCACGTAAATTGAACATAATTTATAGATTACCAAATCTTAACACCTTAATTGAAACCTTATTCAGAATAACTTTAAACTTCCCACAACAAGTGCTCATTTTAACTCTTAGAAAACCTTTAATTCAGTACTGCCTAAAGCTGCCCACAATTTCTTGATAATCTCTTCAGCAAATAAAACTAATTTCTTTGGACCGCATTACAGTCAGTAGGCTCATGGATACTTTCAGCCTGGGTTTTACACTTGCCATAGCAGTGACAGTGCTCTGACTAAGGTCTTCAGTGATCTCCTTAAGTCCAGAGCCCAGTGGTATTGTTCAGTACTGGACATCCTAGATTTATCTGTGGTATTTTTACCATTAACCGTGGCTGGTTGGTTGAGCAGTTACAGCCATACTGTGATCTGTCCTGTACATATTTGGAGTGGTTTACATCTTATCTGTCCAGTCATCTTCAGAAGGTTTGTTCTGGTCTTATCTTCATCTTATCACTTAGAATATGGAGTACCATAGGGCTGTGTTAGGTCCATTGTTGTCCATGCTTTATACACCTGTTGGAAGATCTTATTAGGGAGACAGGAACAGCATACCGTAGTTATGCAGATGGCACCCAGATTTAGCATTACATTCCCAGGATGACATGGCTAATTTGTATGTTTCCTTGCTGATGATCTTGACACCATCCACTCTTGACTTTTGTGTAATCGGCTAATATCAAACACCTCCAAAACTGATACAACATCAAAATAACTACTGCAGAGAGCTGGACCTGCATCCTTACAGGCTATGCTAGTGCTTGTTTCCAGTTATGCTTACAGGGGTCTGATACTGGTTTGTTGTTATTTACAGCAGATATGTACATATTACATTTATGATGCTGTAAGTATTTTGGTTACAATATTTTCATTCAATGTTATTTAACATTTGTTTACTGGGAAAAGTTCATTTTCAGCAGAGGCTTGGGGAGAAACACTCCAGATGCATGTCTTTAGAATATAGGAGGAAACTGGAGTACTGGGAGAAAACCCATGCAAATGCAGGAAAGACATGCAGACTCCTCACAGAAGGCACCACAGCTGAGAATCGAATTGGAGAACTTCTTGCTGTGAGGCGGCAATGCTAACCATTGCATCACTCATGTCCTATGTCATTATGTCTTTCGGTCTATCTATGTTCAGTATGTTTTCACGCAGTCATACATAACTCTTTGCTGACTGCTACAAAGCCAAGGTCCACCTTCACTTGGTGGTTCATCATCCCCAAGAAAGCAGTACTCTTCTCCCCCTCCTAACATTTCTTTTTCTGCCTTTAATTTAAAGGTCAGTAACATGTCTCTTAGATGTCTTTTCTTTTATACACATACAGGCACAGATGGGCTTCATGTGAAGTTTATAAAAAACTACAGTACATTCATGTCCACCTTTCTGCGATATATTATAAAGTAGCCATTGACCTTGTGGCCATGTCCAAACTTCTGAAAATCCTCAGTTGAAGTTCTAATTTCTAAATCGACCACACAAACCATTATTTCCAATTAGTGCCTCATTACTCAAGTCATTATTTCCAACTAATGCCCATTACTGTACTTCCCACCCCAGTATGGTTTCAGAAAGGGTTGCAGTACTCTTATGGCCATTCCAACCCTTGGCACCTCTGCCTGCACAGTCATGGACAATGGGATACTTACAAGTGTAATATCTGTTGACCTTAGCAAGATATTCAATTCTGTGTCCCATATCATCCTGTGAGGAGAGGCCAAAGCACATGATATGCGATCCATTACACTAAACTTGTCCTTCAGTTATTTAGCAAATCACTATGTAGGGTTTGTATAAAAACTGAATGGGTGGTGAGGACTGAGGGGCCTCAGCATTATCATGCAGCCTGTTTTCCTTTTACAGTTGATGAGATTGTTTTGCACAAACCCTGGGAAAACATTGCTTAAAATGCTCATTACAGTAATATATGCTTTCTAAACTCATAACAGATGTAAATGAGCTCCAAACTCTAATGCAGTCACAAACATCTGAGAAGGTTTTCAGTGCTCAGATTCCTGATTTAAATAGGCAAATGGTTTACATTTTATAGGATCATCCTTGATTTTGAAAAAGGAGGCATTTTTAGATGGGATTATTGCTAGAAGCAGATCCAGTCATGGAAGGCACTATCGTTCTGGTTCGTTTGCTGCATCATCATTTTCAACAACTGCATCTATGTCTTCAGAGCCTTATGTTTCCTCATTATCTTTAAGTGTTATAGGTAAATATTAGCCTATCAGTCTGCAAATTATTATAAGTTTAGCCAATATCCAGAGGCCAAGATCAAACCCTGTACCTTGTATCTATGAAGCCAAGACCTTAACCATTATGCCAGCCCTCCTTTATACCTGATTATAAAGGGTTCCTATTAGAAGAACGAAAGTACAAAATATCGAATGGCTGTATACGCGAAAATGCCGTTCATTGATCTGTTTTTTGTGAGATCTCGGTACAGTGAAGATCAGGAAATTTGCCCTTTCTTCAGTATAGTGCGATCTCAGAGTTGGTATATATAATTAGTGGGCGGTGTGTGTGTGTAGGGGGCACAGCCGCCCACAGTAAAGGTTTTAAAGTTCGTCATTTTTTACAGCGTTCGATTTTATGAACTTTCGTTCATATAATATTAGACCCACTTATAAACACTCTGCTTGGTCTGTAGTTTTTACACAATCTAAATACGAGACTAGTGGGGAAGAAACAATACCAGCAGCTGCCACAGGGTAGTTCTAACTGGTGATCTTCATGATCTACTGATGATCTGGCTACAATAGACCACCCTTTGTGCTCCGCCAGCAGGAAGAATGGCTCTAAGGTACTGAATCTTTCTAGAAACAAACCATACTTCTCAATCATACTGAATTCCTCAGTATTCACCAATTTTGAGAGCAAAATAATAGGGTGCCATGAATTTCCAAGTGGCCCCTTCAATTCCCAATCTTTTTAAAAATGTTATTTACAGTTTTAAGTTACAGCTGACATCATCATGCATCACCAGCATATCCTGCAACATCATCAACGTGCAGGGGCATGTGTGATGACATCAGCTTTGTGAGGAATCAGGAGTTTCACTTTTAAACTGTAGCGGGTGGTGACATTACATTAGTTGTGTTATAATTGGACTAACTCTATGCCTTTTGGCTAGCATACATGTTTAATGGCCTTCTTTGCATAATTGAAAGGTTGACAGTGGGTCCACGGTGAATTTCCACTGTGGAAATCATATCAAACACATCTGTATGGACTGGTTTCGAATTAGGTCCCAGTGGCACTTAAGATGACTTCTGTAAGCACTGTCAGCATCTGTGATCAGACTGTGTACACAAGTAAATAGGGAACATGATGAGTTAATGCAAATAAGAAAAAGATGGACTCTTTTGTTTTAATGTTTAATGTTCTGATGGTTGTATATTTCTATTGTGATGGGTTATAGTGATCAATGGCTACAGAAGGGCAGTTTCTTTGTACAGGTAGTGTGATTGCGAAACACTGTGTTCCATTTCCGAATATGTCTAAATAACACATTTATTTATTCTACTGCTGCTGCTGCTGCTGCAGAAAAAAAAGCCAAATGATCATTCCTGGTAGCCACTGGTGCTGCTGTGATAATGGGGTCCTTAGCCGGATTTAGCCACTTTCAGAAAGATGAAATGGTGGCCAAACCTTCCTCAACTGGAGAGAGCGATGACATCTTGGAATGGTGACACAGTATCAGTCTTTTATGACCATTCCAGTGACTGACAAAGTCCTGCAGGAGCATATGAATGACTTGAAGACAAAAATGATCATGGAAAGCCCAGGAGGAAATTTTCAGAGCTTTGGCTAAAGTGGACAGTGTGGCTAGTGGCTTTGTCGTTGATCGCTGGTAAAGAAAAGAATGTAAACTTTCCGATAGTTTGTTATAGCTGTTGAACACAAATAAAGTGCATGCAAATGTTAATGCTGTAATACATGTTAGACGTATCTGTATAATGTTTGTTCAAGTAATTTTGGAGGTTTCAATATTAGTACTAAAAAAAAATGATATTATGAGTTAACATTTTGTAATTCAAGAGTAGATCATGCATCATTACAGTTTATGAATATTGTGTGTATCTTTAAAGATTTGCTGTCATCTGGACTGTTTCACAAAGATTTGAGTACTTAGAGTCATTCAAGTGTTTAGACTCTGCTCAGTGTTATTATGAAAGGGTATTTTAAATTGGCAGAGTTTTCCATTCATTCCTATCTTTCATGTATTTTATTGTATGTGCAGACACATGCTAATGAGCTCTCAGCCTTAAACATCACCTCTCAATCTTTTAGAGCAAGAAATCTGGACAAAGCCAAAAATAATGGTGGTATAAAGGCCCAAAATAGGAGAAGATTTTAAATATTGCTCTTGTAAACTCAAATAGTTGCTAGAATAACAGGTTTTGCATTAATGTTTTTTTTTTTCCTGAGGGATATGAAGTCTGAAATTCAAATGTCTGCCATTATTTATTACTATTTTGTGACATCAATCTTCAGGTTGTTATCCCACAATTCCACAGGTGTGGGCGGGGTTATATGGTTGTGTATGTAAGTTTTATGATAATCAGTGCCCAGATTTTAGGCTAGTTGTACCTACTTTTCATGGGCCTTTGTCCAGATTTTTGATGCTTCCAGTTTGAGAGGTATGAAACAAAGGTACTTTCTAAGGCGTTAAAATCTGTCTCTATTTTTGTCCTTAATGAATATGGCTGCTGGATAGACATTTTTAAGTTAGTCTGAAAATGAAAACTACGTTTTCGTGGTATTGAGCTAAAGTGACATTGTATAAAATATATAGTTGGTACTACTATTCTTTCTTACGGCAACTTTGAGTCTGATGCTTCCTTCTTAGATTTTTTTTTTTTTGCGCATTCTGGAAAGCAGATCTTATTCTCATGTTACTGATTAATTTTGTGTCTGTTTCAAGTATTGGCAATAAGTTAAGGATTTCTACCAGCTGTTGAAAAGTTCTGCTATGAAACATACTAGTTTGCTTTTTCCTAAGATACGTAACTCATTTATTTATGCTTTTACAAGTTTGGTGTTGCAAGGTGTTAAAAGTTTGCTTAGTATGAGATGACTGTTTAGGTACAGTGTGTCTCTGAAATAGTGGCAAGTATTATAAAACGTAAAACTTAAATTCCAGAATTGAGAGAGTATGTGATCATAGTGTTATAATGGAAGGGACATAGTGGTGTTTTCATCCAGGAATTGTAATGCTGTGAGCTCAGAGCTGCTCAGTAATGCTAACATATCACTTTTTAGCTGGAGATCCTTCCAAAGAATTCTCCCTCAGGACCCTGCCCAGAAGCATTGCTACATTCACCCAACTGGCCCATGTGTTCTATGGAGATGAGAGCTGGACATTCCCAGAAAATGTGAGAGTCTTATGGCTCATTTGTTACTACCAAGGAAGCCTTATTCACTTATCCTTTCCTCCAGTGGTGAGAGCTGGATGATAGGGAATCGGTAAGATGTGTGTCCTATGGAGAGGCCTACCCTCTCCTCTCTTAGGTTGCTGTCAGACTCCCCATAACCATCTTACTGGGAGAGATAAAGTGTGCATGCTCTCACACACACACACACACACACACACACACACACACACACACACACTCACCTCATGTTCACCAAGTCAGCACTAACACCCTGCACAAAGTGTGTGCCAACATGACCTCTACAGGTGGGTTATGCCAATATCATAGACCTAGCACCCTTGCTGTGGCTTTATGTTGCTCTGTGATGGAAAGAATGGTGAAATTCGTATATGTTTCTTTCAGCCGTAGATTCAGGCTGCATTTTCATATATTCATGACAACCCATGAATACTCATTTTCTGCTTAAACTGAAATCTGTCTACTAGTCCCCAGATTACTATTAGGCAGTCTTAGATATTAAGGCATTATGTAGCAGTATTTCATATAATTATGACCTAGAAAGAGTTTCCCCTGTATTAAGGAATGTCTCTGAAATTTGTTACACTTCTGTCTTACAAATAATTTCATTTTTGATCTGAAATACATCTTCTATCTTCAGTGTACAGCTGTACGGGCTGCCTTAATCCCAGTCTGTGGAACTTTACTCATGCAAACTTTTAAGCACAAGCATATTATAGGAAGCAAATTCATCCAGGGACATATAAGTTATATTTTATCGATGATTTAATTGTGGTTAAAGGAATATAACTGATTTTTATGAGTTTTGTCACTATTTTTATTCAGAATGTGGAAGTTTTAACTTTCTTAGTCAAGTCTTCCAGAGTCAGTACTGATTTTTTTTAATCTTCTCCTAGCTACTAATATGGATGGCATTAAAGTTTCTACTAAAGTGGCTAATCCTTTTTTTTAATCAACAACCTACCACCCATTTAACCTGACTAATACTCTACCTTTGGGGGCATGAGGAGAGCCTCTGTACTGCTCAGTAGTGTATTGTTTCATGAAGAAGTAATTATTATGGTTGACAGATTTTTAAATGAAGGCCATTTTATGCAAGCAATAATGCCCAACAGGGTGTGTATTACTGTGTAAGTAACACCCACCCAGGGGTTATGAGGCCCAATCCCACAGGCGGAGGACCTCTATTCCCCTGGAAGGGCATTATTTACATAGTAACACACACCCTGGATGGCATTATTGCACTTAGAGAATGAATTGTCTATAAAATTGTTGTTTTACTTATTTATATATTTTTTACTGTATTATTTATATATATATATATATATATATATATATATATAAATATATAAATATATATATATTTGATGTAAAATATATCCTCTGCTTAATGTTTCAAAGTTGCTGTAGTATACATACATGGTGTTGGAGAAAGCATTTTACATTAAAATATAACATTTAAAAAATATCCAGATATTTACTTTATTTTTTGTTGTGATTTGTTGCCAGTCATTGGGATTGAAGACACTAAATAATATCATGAATTTGACTTTCAGACTTTATTTCCTTCAAAAAATTCATGCCAACAAAAATTCTGTTATTTAAGCTACTTTGTAATTTATAAGAACAATTAAAATCTCTTCCTAATTTTGAGCTTTTGTTTCCTGTTTATTTCAAGCTTTATCCAGATTTCCTGAGCTAAGAGGTTGAGACATATACAACCCTCTTTACTGCTACTGCTGCCAGCGGTCAATGATCTCACTCTGTCTCACACACACACACACACACACACACACACACACACACACACACACACACACACACACACACACACACACAGACACACAGACACACACACACACTTCAGAAAGTGGAAGTTAACATAAATCCTGTTATTGAAGTAAAATTTTTATAACAGCAATATTTAAAATATGTTCCTATTTTGAGCCTTTGTTCCCCTCTTTATTTTAGGCTTTATCCACATACCTTGAGCCAAGAAGTGGACGTTACAGTAAACTGTTTTATGTAAACAAATTGATGTATGTAATATATATATATATACACACACACACACACACACACACACACACACATATATATATATATATATATATATATATATATATATATATATGTGTGTGTGTGTGTGTGTGTGTGTAAAATGTAAAGTGTTAGTATAATGTATGTTGGGCACAGTGATATAGATTCTTGGCATCCATAGGCTTATACTTTTCTTCATGGGCAGCATAGTGCTGCTGTGAGAGTTCCAGCATGTGGAAAACATAGGCTTACCTTCCCAGATTGTCCTTCACTTTTCTACACTTTTCTTCAGGGGCAGCATAGTGCGGCTGAGAGAGTTCCAGAAGGCGGACAATGCTCTGTAAATGAGTGGAGAGACCGACTGGATTTGGAGATTTTCTGAGGAAACTTCGTCGGCAGAAGAGGGAAATTAAAGGAGAGTTGCCAATCGGGCATTGGACAAGGGCATCAGCCCAACAGTAGCGTTACAGTAAGAGACTAAAGCATTTGTGTTGTAAAAGATAATCAATTCTTGACAGAGAGTACTTTAAAGTCACTCAGTTAATGCTTATTTGTGGCTTAACTGAAATAAATATATCGACTCAAACCTAGATGGTATAAGTCTATTTCTGTTCCGGGGCTTGCTGCTTTAACAATGGCATGCCAGACCAGTTTAGAAATATGCATTCTTAAAGTTTCAAAGTCGACAGTTAATCATTAAAATACTCATACATTTTAAACGTTGACATCAACACCCAGTTTGACATATTGTTCATCAAATTAGTGTCGGTTTGTGCTTTTTCCAGACAAAAGGGTGAATGAGACATCATTTGAAGCAACTACTCTTCAGCTATCACCGAGTTATCTGACAAAGACTTTTGGTGGAATTTTCCAGTTTCCAGCTTGATCACCTGGTGACTTAACAGCTCACGGTAAGCCTTTTTCTGGCACAACATGGATGCAATTAAAGACTTAAGTGCAAAGTGCCCACATGTAGTCAGTATAGATGTTTAGTTATAAAGATGTATGGGATTTTTTAATAAAATGGTATGATGTAAACTGAGTAAAATGCAGATTTTTAAACATAGTAAAGTTGATTTTGCATGTCTTGGTAAGACACTGGTAGGTTTTGATCAGTATGTACAAAAATCAAAATCACTACCTACTGTACACGTGTAAAGTGTAACAGTACCACTACGTTATCCCGTCAGGAATGTGTTGATGTACTTAGGATTATCTGTCAGAAATGTCCGGGGTAACATGCAGTTGCCAAAAACAAAACCAGATGCTTATGTTTTAGTGATGCCAGTAACTAATCCACTGAGAGACATTCAGGAATATAACACACAATATAAGGATTTTCAGGCTCGAATTCTAACTCCTTTATTTGAACAGTATTGTTTTGAATGGTCAGAGGCAGCTAAAGTGGAAGGGAAAACAAGTGACATAGTAGCAAAGGTAAATAAACTGACATAAAGCTGTACAGAACAATTGCAGAAATATGATGCAGAGCTCAGGCAGTACACTAAGGCTACATGTTTTCTTCTAATTTACAAACTGCATTGCAATCTTTGTAGGAAAGAATACAGTAAGGGGAGGATAAAATCACTGCCATAAAAGCACAGTTAAAAATGGCAGAGGATGACATTGGGATGGACAGAAGGTTTAGGGTACAGGCAGTTATGGATAAAGAAAACTGCAACAGAGCAAAAACAAAGTTACTGCCAACAAATCCAGGAATTGCAGGTACAACTTAGAAGCACACACTGCATTAAATCAGAAGACATACATTTAATAAATATATCAACTGATTTATATCAACAGTCTAGGTTTCTACAAGTAATCCCATAGTGGAATGATAAAAAGGAATTTTCTACAACATGGTGGACTTTGAAGAATGGGTTACACATACAGGTAGTACAACTTCATCAGAAACTTTGGAAAAATGTTTCCAAGTTTATATATCAAAATGTTTTTCTAAATACATGCAGGCAAAAAAGTTAGAGGTGTCTACACCTATACAGAGAATGAGGGCAGTTTTGCCAGCATACACTCAGGGACAGCCATTAACTACTATGCTGTTAGACAATTTTAATATTACAATCTCTGACAGATTAATGGAACAGGCAGAACATTTTAAAATGGTTTACCAGATAATGCACAATAAGTCGGATGAGGAAATGGAGGAGGAAGACGTCCAAAAGCAGTTAATCCATAGGTTTCTTGAACTGGTTAAAGAAGTACTAGGCGACATAGTGTATTCATAAGGAAGGGTCTAAAACACTGGAGGAGGTAGTGAGCAGACTAATGAAGGGGCAAAAAAATGAATGTTAAGCAGTGTGCAGTGCAAAACATTTTTTGTATTGAGGAAGATGAGGAAGAGCAGATTGAGTTATATGTAGTTGGGCGATGAAGAGAAAGAAAGTGGAGTGATGCCCAAAAGGAGGGAAGAACAGCATCCGCTCCTCAAGTAGGAAGGGATGGTTCAGGCAGGAAAAGTAAGGAAGTAACCTGTTTGTTCTGAAAGAAGCTAGGACATGTAAAACATGATTGCCATCATTATAAAAATGGAAAAGTAAGCAAATAGTAAAGGTGGTATATCCAGCAGAACAGGATACAGAGGAGAATCAGAATCGTTACTATAATCCCAATAGGAAAAGTGATAGAAAATCACAAACACATGGCAGAGGGAATGTATGCACAGCACAGTATGCAATAAGGGATCTGCCATATAATCTAGAAAGTGAAACGTCAGAAAATATTTTGAGAGAAATAAATAGAATTGTATATGTTACCAGTGATGATAATGAGGAACAAGTGAAAGCAGAGACAGTTCATTTGGTGCATTCAACAAAATGTTTGATGTCAGACCCACCCTCGGGAGGGACAGAATAGGGGTATCCCCCCCACCCACATCACTCAGTTTCTTTTACTCTGGGTGGTGATAGAGGAACAGTGGTCACCCTATGGGTAGAGGGGATACCATGGCAAAATGTTCTGGTAGATACTGCAGCAGCAGTCTCAGTAACAAATAGAAGATTGAAAATAAATCATCAAAACAAATAGTTATTTTGGGATTCAATGGCAACTCTGTAGTAGCTGTTAGTAGTCAACCAGTTGACATCAGATTTGAAGAGGACGGAGAACTGCTCAAGGCAACCATTTTGTTGCATCCTAGCTGTGGTGTGACTATTTTAGGAATGGATATATTATTAAAGCTGGGAATAGTGATAGATTTCTCAGACAGCATTCTGTGTACGGTAATAGAAGCAGATCAAGTAGACAAAAAGGAAAGAATTGAGGTGAAAATGTCAGATGAGCAAAATGAAATGTGGGAAAAATTGGAAAACACTTTATGGGCAAAATCCAAAACAGACTGTGGTAAACTAAAGGAGGCAATAGTGGCAGGTAGGCCAAATGATTTTATTCTGCCTTTTCAAAAACAGTACCCAATTCCAACAGAGGCTCAAAATGACATGAGGAAGTGCATTCAAGAATGGGAACAGGTAGGCATTATTAAAAAGGGACATCGCTCAACAAAGTCTCCTATATGGCCAGTGTTGAAAAGGATGGTAGCTGCAGACGGGTCCTAGATCTTAGGAAGGTAAATGATTGCACAATCCCAAGGTCCTATCTAGTACCTGGGGTTCCAGAGTTGTCAGCAAGAATTAAACCCACTGGTAAATGGTTTTCAGTTATTGATTTGGCAGATGGATTTTTCGCTGTTCCATTTCAGGAAAAGGAATGGCAAAATTTTACATTCACTTTTGAAAATCAACAGTATGTGATGACATGGTTACCTTGAGGATTTCAAAATAGCCCGGTCATTTTTCATCAAATCCTGGGATGGGTGTTGCAAAAAATGAAGATGCCAGATAATTCATTACACTGATGACATTTTAATACAGTTGGAAAGAGCTGAGGAGCATTACAGACATTTAAAGTAGGTGTTATGGGCATTACAAGAGGCAGGGTTCAAAGTAAACAAATCAAAAATACAGTCCTTGAGGCAAGAAGTAACATTTTGGGGACTATAATAAGACCTACAGGCAGAACGCCTTGTAAAGAGAGGGTAAAAGGAATAATAGGCTTACCAATGCCTTTAAAGGTGGCAGATTTACACAAATTTATGGGAATCATAAATTTATAACAGAGAATTTATTGATTATTATGCAGCAGTGGCAGCACCACTGTACAGGATGTTAATGGAACAAAAACATTTCCATAATGTTGCAGTGTGGTCCATAGAAGAAGATGCTTTCAAAATGTTAAAGAAAAAAATTAGCACAGGCTGCGGAGATGATAGCTCCAAATAGCAAGGTTACTTTCTTCTTGCAAGTAGTGGCAGGTCCTGAAACCATATCTGTAGTTTTACTACTGGTGTGGCCATTAGGAAAGTCTCTGGGAAAGGAGCAAAATATAAGATCAGTTGCATTTTATACTGGGAAACTCACACAAGTAGAAAGGGGATATCATCCCTGAATACAACAACTGCTGGCAATTAACTGGGGAATTAAGCAGACTGAATATCTGGCAATGATTTCAAATGTGATAGTTCAAACCCCACATCAGTCAGTTAAAACTTTATTGTATATGACAGAAATGGAAAAAAATAACGGAAGAGGTGAGTCAAATGGTATTCTCAAAAATGTCTGACAACACTTAATATGGAAAAGATTCGCATTGAAGTGGAAAATCTGTCAAAGTCAGCAAATTATGCAGGAAAAGAACATAACTGCATAGAATGCATTGAAAAACCAGATAGGTCTAAACTCAAGTCTGAATTTGATTCCAGACTCACCGTTTATGTGGATAGGACAAGGTTTTGGAAGAATGGAAAATATCATACAGGATTTGCAATTGTAAACCCAAAGAAGGGGCATGGGGAAGTACTAATTAAATTACCAGGTCACATGTCAGCTCAAAGAGCTGAGTTAGAAGCAGTAAAATATGTACTGCAGCACTATAGTTCAGTTAATATTTATAGTGACGGTGCAAATGCAATAAACTCATTAAGGTTACACAGGGCCACATGGGCTAGAAGAGGATTTGTAGATAGGGCAGGAAAACCTTTAAAGCACTCTCAAGTTTTAAAAGACATATGGGATATTATACAAAAACATAATCTATAGGGGTAGCTCAGCACTATAAAAGTAAAAGCACATCAAAAACAAAACAATTTGGGTGCGCAAGATAATGCTTTAGAAGATGCAAAAGCCAAACAAGCAGCAGAAATGGGTTACTCACTATATCTGGAGGAGACAGAGGGTGAACTACAGTTCTCGGAGGTAGCAATAAATAAAAAGGTAGCAGAATACAATGCACTACAGGTAGATTTAGAGTGAGGTACAAAAGAAAAAGGAATTGAAGAAGAATTAAAACAGTGCAAGCTGATAAGTAATGGTACAGGAATGAAGCAATATTATGTATACCCAACGTTAAAGCAAGGAGAGTCACCTTATGTCCCTTGCAGTTTGGCAAAACAGCTTGTAAGGTTCAATCACCAACTTTTGTGAAACATAGGGAAAAGAAAAGCTATGGAAGGTGGTAAAGGAAAAATACTGCCACCCAAATCTAAAAAAAGTTGTGTCAGGTAGCACAGGATGACTACTGATTTGTTTACAAACAAATCCCACAGCAAGAAAACTGCAGATGCATAGAGTTCCAGCAGCAGATGGCCCATGGTATGCCATTCAAATTGATTAAGCAAAACCATTGCCTGTAACCGAGGGAGGTTACAGATACCTGCTGGTTGTAGTAGATGTTTTTTCAAAATGGTTGGAAGCTATTCCAACCAAGACTATAACTGCTAAAGCTACAGCAGAGATGCTTTGGAAAAACATTTTTGTACATTGGGGTTGGCCAAGAGTTACAGAGTCTGACAACGATCCGCAGTTTGTTAGTAAAACGTTAAAGGAGCTACGTGAGGCATTTAGCAAAGGTTTCATGTTCCCTATCACCTACAATCCAATGGGATGGTGGAAAGAATGAATCGCACAATTAAGGAGAGACTAAAGAAAATGTACATGGAAAAGGGAAATAACTGGGTTTATCATTTACCAGCTATTTTGATGGTCATTAGGGGTACTCCAAATAGTAAGAGGGAAATTTTACTACTTGAGGTCATGCAGGGAGATAAATGCCTCTAAGTTTTCTGTATGATCCTGAAGTAAGGATGGAGACACCTTTGTTGTAAGTAGTAAGTGGTGAAGCATCAAAAATGGTTAAAGGACATACTAGAGGCATGTGATAGAATAGCAAGACAGCAAGCTTTTTACCTTGGTCTAAAGTACCCATACAGCCAAAAATGAAAAATTGATGGTAGGGTAAAAGGTTTTAGTGAAGAATTTCAACAGGTCAGGGCCATGGGACAGTAACTGGTAAAGGCCATATGAAGTTGTACAGCAAATAGAGCCATTGGTTTACAAAGTAAAACATGTAAAAATGGGTAAGCCATTTCTGCTGCTTGTTTGACTTTTGCATTTACTAAAGCATTACCCTGAGCATCCACATTGTTTAGTTTTTAATGCACTTTTACTTTTAAAATGCTGAACTGCCGCTGTAGATTGGGTCTATAGTATGTGATTGAAAACCCAAGTCAGCGAAAGCCTGTTTGCCGACCAGTACACAGCAAACTGCCATTTCTGTGAACGAGCACTTCAGCAAATTTTTTCCTAGGGGAAAAATCACTTGGCCAACCAGAAACAACACACTATTTCAAACCTTTCAAAGTGGGGGGCTTCATGCCCTCCAACTAAATATAGCAAATCAGAGATCGTACTACAGTGGGGAAAAGGGCAAATTCAGGATGATGGCCAAGCAATTTTTTTCCCCTAGGAAAAAATTTGCTGAAGTGGCCATTAGCAGAAATGACAGTTTGCTGTGTATTGGTTGGCTAACAGGCATTCGCTCACTTGGGTTTTTGATCACGTAATATAGACCCTGTAGATTATGTTTTTGTATAATGTTTCACATGTCTTTTAAAACTTGAGCGTGCTTTAAAGGTTTTCCTGCACCATCAACAGGGTCTCCTGGATAATAACCTCCATTGGTTTGTCTTACTACTTCTAATCTATTATTTCATACCACTACATGGGAACTATTTGAGTAATTTTTCTCATACCCCCTCACTTACGTCCTTTTGGAGAAGTCTTCAGACCTTCCTCTGCTTCCCAAATCTGTCTCTGCTTCTGCTAATAAACTGGCCTCTAGCAGTTAGTTAGATGGGGGAGACAGATCTAGAGTTGTCTTCCTCCTTGTGTCAGATCTTCCTCCTTATATCAGGTCTTCCTCCACATGTCAGATCCTCCACCTCATATCAGATCTTCTTCCTCATGTTATAGCTTCCTCCTCATGTTATATATTCATCCTCATGTCAGATCCTCCTCCAGGTATCAGATCTTCCTCCACCTCATATCAGATCTTCCTCCACATGTCAGATCCTTCTCTTCATATCAGATCTTCCTCCTCATGTTATATCTTCATCCTCATGTTATATTCTCCTCTCCATGTCAGATCGTCCTCCTCATATCACATCTTCCTCCTAATACCATATGTATGAGTGAGACCCCTACCTTCATATATGAACTCAGGAAGGTTCTTGTAGAAAATCACATGCCCTTTTTCTTCACTTGATCACCTTACTGCACATCTCCTCTCACTTTACTTCTTGTTTATTTGGAGTCTATAGGATACACTCAGTCCACATCCCTCTGGCAGCTGCCCTAGCCCATTTTACTCTCTCCCTGCCTTCATTTCATCTGTTGTGTTTGATTTAAATTGAACAACAACTCAAATAAAGAAATATCAGAGTAGAAAGGGGTCTGCCTATTGAAATGTTGGGACTTCCTGTGCTGAGTCCGAGAATAACAACAACAGCAACAACAAAAAGACCTACATACAGGAGAAGAGTATATATATCAAACATCACTGTTCTCCTTTATAACTTGTTTTTTGCAGGAAGGCGAGTCCCCCTGCATCTCCCTCAGTATGGAGGATGTGGCCACCATGCCCCTAAACTTATATATACCAATACCGACATTGCCATATCTCAGAGAAAATTGAATGTTTTGTGAAATGGCAAACATAAACTTAGTACATATTCAGTCATTCAGTCTCTGCACCCCCGGACTTGGCATTCTGAGTCCTAGCATTTTAAATGGCTACTCAGAGGGGTGAGGTTTCATGCTTCTTTATTGCTATTTGTACTTTACAAAAAGGAGTCTCCCGGCTATGTGTCTGTGCACAATTGCACAGGCCCATGCTACACTTCTTAATTCCTGAATTAATATTTTACAGTAAAGTAATAATGCTCACTAAAAACATCTCACTGTTTAACTTTGAGTATTATATGCTTATAAGTAGGAAAGATGCATAATTATAAGAAGTCAAAAATTCTTACCAGTTAAATATAGTTACCTAGTTATGTCTGAGGATATAGAGTTACTGCTACACATATAATCAATATACAAGCTGTGACGTAATTGTTAGTTTAGATACTTATATAAGTTTAATAATGATCGAATGTATAACTTGCTTGACTGAACAGTCTGTAAACTGTTTGCAACATGTATTGATATTATGATTTTTTTCTGTATTATTGTTTCTGTATGTTGTGTTTGGAGCTTTTCTCCCCGGGCCTCCGCTTAAAATGGACATGTATCCAGTCGGACTATCCCGGTCAACAAATGCAAAATAAATAAATAAATAATAAGATTAAAATTCATATTCTAGTTAATCTCCTAAATAATACCTC